>NC_052147.1:27423718-27688521 GCF_902713615.1 Scyliorhinus canicula
ATCATCAGGAGGATGGAACTGCCCTAGCTTGTTTTCGTTCTTAGCTTTCTAATCCTAGAAATGGAAAAGCCTAAAATAGATTCTCTATTTCAGAAACTCAGGTTTCGCACATACCCCCAACAACACTCCGCTTACCACTGCCACATTGGACCATTTAACTCTCTGATTTGTTGCACGTGTCCAAAATCCAATATTGGATCATCAGAAATTTCTTCCAACTGAATGTTGGGAGACTAAAGCCATTGTCTTCAGTTCCCACCACAAACTCGTGTCCACTGTTTCCAACCTTGAGAGCTGTCGGAAGCTGAGTCAAACTATTTGCAACTTTGATGCACTGTTTTACCACGGATTTAGTGTTCAACCACTAAACTGCAGTATCACTTCGGACTTCTGTAACACTTCTTGACTCAGACTGTCTCTCAGTTCAACTGTTGTTGAAACCCTCATTCATGGCTTTGTCACCTCTCGACTTGACTTCTAACTTTCTCCCTGGTCAGCCTCCCAGCTGAAAACCCACATAAACTTGAGCTCATCCAAATATTCGCTTCCCGTATCTGAACTCATTCCAAACCTCACTCACCCATCACCACTGTGCTTGCTGACCATCAATGGCTGGCCGATAATGCTCCAGTTTTGAAACCCTCATGCTTGTTTTCAAATCAGTTTGTGCCCTCACCTCCTGCACCCCGACAATTCTCCAAGATCTCTGCGCTCTTCCAATTTTGTCCTCTTTTGCTCATCAGTTTTAATCACCACAATTATTGACGGTTATGCTATTAGCTACCTTGGCCGTAAGCTCTGAAATTCGTCCCTTAAGCCTCATTTCCTATCTTTTTTTAAGACGTGCGTTAAAATCAACCTCCTTAACTAAGACCACGGTGCAAGTTTTAAGAGTTATGGTCAAGGGCTGATTTTCCATTTTCATCGATAAACAAGACACATTCACATCGCAATTCTCACAGATTCTGTAGAAATCCCAGAATCCCACAAAATAACAATAAATGGAGACTTCTTGGTTCAGCCATCATGTAGCTGGGCTCATGGGAACTGTCACTTACTGCTCACTGGGAGTGACAACCTGTTGTTTATAAAGCACCTTAACGTAGCAAAATCTCCAAGGTGCTTTGCATGGTGTTATCAAACAAAATTGACACTCGGCAACTTGAGGGGATATTAGGGCGGGTAACCAAAGAACTAGGTTTTAAGGCGTCTTGTAAAGGCGAAGATAGAAATAGGTTTATGGAGGGAGTTCCAGAATGCAGGGCCTAAATAGTTGACTTCATAGCCGCTAATGGTGCCACAAAGAAAATCATAGAGTGGGTAGCACAGTTGCTTCACAGCTGCAGGGTCCCAGGTTCGATTCCGGCTTGGGTCACTGTCTGTGTGGAGTGTGCATGATCTCCCCATGTGTGCGTGGGTTTCCTCCGGGTGCTCCGGTTTCCTCCCACAGTCCAAAGATGTGCAGGTTTGGTGGATTGGCCATGATAAATTGCCCTTAGTGTCCAAAAAATGTTGGTTAGGGTTGCTGGGTTACTGGGATGGAGTGGAGGTGTGGGCTTAGTTCGGGTGCTCTTTCCAAGGGCTAGTGCAGACTCAATGGGCCGAATGGCCTCCTTTTGCACTGTAAATTCTATGGTTCTATGGTTCTATCACCTTCAAGCTTCTTAACATCCTCCTCACCACTCACATTCGTGTTTCAAGTTTCGTGCCGTCAAAAACTTGGAAATATTACTTTTGGTTCCCTCATCCAAATCATTGATGTATATTGTGAGTAGCTGAGGCCTGAGGACTGTTCCCTGCGGGACTTTGCTAGTCACCGTCTGCCACCTCGAAGAAGACTCATTTATTCCTACTGTTTCCTGCCTGCTAACCAATGCTCAATCCTTGTCAATATATCATGCTCAATCCCATGTGCTTTAAATTTGTGCATAAATCCCTTATGTGGGACTTTATCAAAAGCTTTCTGAAAATCCAAATACACTGTAACCACCCTTATCCATTCCATTTGTTCCATCCTGAAAAACTGCAGCTCAAATGTGATTTTCCTTTCATAAATCCATGTTGACTTTGTTTAATTCCATTGAGAGTTCCTCAGTGTCCTGTTGTCACATCTCTTAAGAACCCTACAGGTGTCAGATACTCAGTATCCCCAAACCCAAAAGGGTAACTTCGAACACCAGTTCTTAAATATGTATCTTGCGATTTTGTATAAGGTGAGGAAAGATACGCAAACCAGTGAGGAAAGATCCAGCCTTCCTGTTAGCATTCAAATAAAAAGAATGTTTATTAACTTAATAGAAACACACAAGAAAAACCACAATACAAAACAAAAGTACACTTAACTAAAATAATGGCTACACACACACACACACACACAAACACACACATAGTATCTTATGGAATTAACCCCACTCCCATCTATCTACATTCCTGAACCCTGAGGAATGTCCCTTGTCCCAAATCAACACTCGGTACAGTACAACTCTATGAGGTAAATCCAGCAAATAGTTACCACCCACACGTTATCCTCAAATTAGGAAACTATTCTTCGGTTCAGTGTCGTGTTTCTATGAGTTTTCAAACAGCCACTTGGAGCCTAAAATGCTGTGCTCTCGGAGAGCTCTGCTTTGCCGCTGCGCGTGGTTATGCTTGCGACTGCTTACCAGCTGTTGTCCTCTCCTGCACTCTGTGCAGAGCTACCCCTGCTACTGATATACTGTTTTTTCTCTTTTGATTTTATTCTATCTCAACATCACCGTGGACCAGGCTTTTAGCATACAAGTGTAAATTGTATTATTATACCTCCACTTTGAACTCATCTTTTCTACAGTTTTAACAGCTAAATAAACATATATTTCTCTGCTGCTAAGCCAACTTGCATATCAAAAATACTCCTGACAGCTACTCTTCTCAGTTCCGCTTTTCTTTATTTTATTCAAAAACTTGTTTAATCTTTATTTTGCTCAATTCTTAAATCTTCATTTGATTCAAAGACCCTGACACATCCTTTATTATAGTCTCTAGTATTTTTCCTTCTGCTGATGTTAGGCTAACCGGCCTGTATTTCCCTGTTCACAAACTATACCATGTATTCAAGTTAAAACTTGCTAGAATTATCAGGGCTCAAATCCCACTCTTTGTCTAGCAACATTTATGTGGAGATACCCAGTGGAAAAATGAGCTTAATGTACAGTAAACACACATGTTGTGCTTCACGTTATCTCCAAAACCATTCCTTTGTTGATAGCTATAAACTGCAGGGAAATGAGCTGTTGTGCGTCGCCTTCTGGGGGACTGGGGTCCGGAAAAGGCAGATCAAAAGAAAGGACTTGCATTTAAATGGCATGTTTCACATTTTCAGTGCACCAGAATTTTTCACAGCCAATAAATTATTCCTTTAAGTGCAGCAGCCAATTTGTGTGCAGCCAGATCCTGGAAACAGTAATGAGATGACTGACCAGTTAATCTATTTTGGAGGTGTTAGCTGAAGGTTGGCCAGCACGTTGGCAGAGCTCCCTGCACGTCTTCAACCAAGTGAAATGGGGTGCTTTATCCAAACAGAACCTCGACTAAGAATCCCTTCTATTGAGGCAATGACTGTAACAATACAGCATGCACACTTTACCGTACAGAGGTTTCCGTCTCGATTTATGTACTGACCTGGAGTGCGTCTTAAACCTTTTTAGCTTAGAAGAATTAATGCGATGTGGATTCAATGCTAGGTCCAGTGGTGGCAATTTTGCCTCTCAGTCAAGGTGGCAGGTTCAAGGCCCACTCGAGAGATGAATGCAAAATCATGGCTGACACTTCAGTGCAGTAGTGGGAAAGAGCTGCAATCTGGAACAATTTCTAAGACAGTAATCCAAGGTTGTGTTTGCCTCTTGGGTTGATGTAAAAGATATCATGGCACTATTTAGTCAAAAACAGGGGAATTGGCTTGGCAAATATTTATCCATCAATCAACATCCAAAACAGATCATCTGGTCATTAATATCATTGTTGTTTGTGGGACTTTGCTGTGTGCAATTTCTCTGCTCTATTTTCCAACAGTGACTGCATTTCAAAAAGTACTTCATTGCCTGTGAAGCACTTTGGGGAATCCTGAAGTCATGAACCGTACTATATAAATGCTAATTCTTTCTTTCTTTGCCACTAAACCAGGCTGATCAGGAGTGAGTTGTGGCTGTAAAAATCATGAGGAAATTATCTGAATAATGCAGAGCTAAAAAAAGGTCACTCGGCTTATCAAGTCCACTTCATCCAGATTCCATGTGGGAATGTTCTATCATGGATTTTCTTCAGACAACATATATTGAACCCTTACTTCTGGGAACACATTTTCTTTCCAATCAACCTGCCAAAAAAAAAAATTTATGTTACATTGTTAATTATCAGTGTAACCCTCAGTCCTGCTCTAAGACACATATGGATCTAATTTCCTTTTAAAGCTGACAGTTGATATTAAGACAATTATCATTTCTACAAGTATGTTCCTCATATCAACTAGGCTCAGTTTGTAGCATTATTCAACCTTTAAGTTAGAGATTTTGAGTTCAAGCCCCATTATGTATGTGAGCCGTCAATCTTGTGCAGGAATGAGAAGGTACTGGAGTGTTAGCGGTACCATGTTTCAGTTTTAAGTTACGAACCTGTTTGTTGAGGTAAATTGTGTCCACCTCCTTTCTGCTCCAGCCTATTTAATAATGCCACAGTCATGCAAGTCTCAGAATAGAGCTCATTAATTATTTCACAGGCAAAGTATTTTCCTTTCGCTGGCCACCTACCAGACGTCCAAGGGCCAAGGTCAGAGGTCAACGGTGTCACCGGTGGTATCCACAGTTAGCCTCACTGGAGTTGGTGGAGTCAGTAGGAAAACAACTCGTTTGCTGCCTGTACCACTATGGCTGAATCTCCAGCACCTCCTCACCTCACACTTCAAGATGTGTTATGGACAAATAAGACCAATCATATTTTTAATGCAATGTTCATTTATTAATTGATACGCCATTTAAAAAATTCAATTGCAGATTCATTCAGTACAAATTCTAGAGGGAAGACCTGTATTAAAGGAATTATTTATATCAACGTCATTACTGTTTTTTATGCATACTCTTACACACTGCAGTGTCTGAGTGAGTTTTGTTTAACCTCTTAGAACTTCAAAAAGGGTTCTTTTTTTTTTAAACAGTATAATCTACCCGATGGACTTTGTGTTCTGTCATGTGAAATGAAGAAAATGGATTGTTTTCAGACTTTGTGGTATTGTCACTTAATCACCAAGATTATGCTCGGTTTGGCACATCTGTACACAGACTGTTCAGCTCCCTCACTTTCCAAATTCTTTCACAGCTGATTAAGAGCTGAAACCGGGCTGTCTCTGGAGAAGCCAGTGTGGTGATATGAGTGGGAGCACTGCCATTGGTGCAGAGCATTGGTTCCCCATTGGCTCTGGCTGGTCATGTGCCTCTCGTCTGATTGGCTGGGACTAGTCATGTGACTGCTCACCAATTGGTCGAGAGGCAAGTAGACCCCGCCTCCGAGGCATGGTATAAGTACCCAGAGTTCCCGGTGGTCGGCCTTTCTCTGTAGTCGACCACCGGGCTAACAACTATCTGATTAAAGCCACAGTTTGGATCTTCATCGTGTCTCGCGTCCAATTGATGGTACATCCATTTAATCAGCTAGAATTTTGGAATGGAGCTACGCATCAAGCCTGACTGCCTCCGCACCAGCCCGCATGCTTCAAATGCAATCTTTAAACATTGGCAGGCGTGCTTCAACAATTACCTGACAACTGCAGCCAACAAACCCGTGCATGGGCACGGCGGTATATTCAATGATTGAGGACGAAAGCGATTATGATGCGGCCATGGATATCCTGAAAGGACGCTTTCTCCGGCCGGTCAACGAAGTATACGCACAGCATCTCCTGACGACTAGACAGCAGTTCCCTGCTGAGTCACTCGACGAGTTTTACCAGGCCCTCATAGCTCTAGGGAGAATGTGCGCCTGTCCCCAAGTTTCGGCGATCAAGCACATGGAACTTTTAATGAGAGACGCTTATGTTGCCGGCATGCAATCCTCCTCTATCCGCCAACGATTGCTGGAGAAGAACGCCCTCAGCCTAGCTGAGGCACGGACCCTTGCAACCTCCCTGGAGGTCGCTGACCTGCACGCCCGCACATACGCCCCCGGCTGCGCAGCAACCCCCTGGACATCGTGGCACCCGCCACCCCCGTCCTCCGCTGACCCCGACCCCCCCCCAGGCCTGCGCTGCGGGACGGTCTGACAAGCTAAGGGGGCCCCGCTGCTATTTTTGTGGCCTCTCCAAGCACCCCCGCCCGCGCTGCCCGGCCCGCTCCGCTCTGTGTAAGAGCTGCGGGAAGAAGGGCCACTACGCGGTGGTCTGCCAGACCAAGTCGGTCGCTGCTGTTCCGCGCAGCGACCGCGGAACGCCCACCCCGGGCCCCCCCCAGGGCCCCGCGCCATGCACTGACCTCTCCGGCCCGCCTCCCGGCCACCGCAACAGGCCCACGGTCCTCCCGACCCCCGCTCCCAGCTGCCCCGACCGGCCCGCAGATGCCACTAACACTGCCCCCAGCTGCCACGAGGTCCCCACGGGCGCCGCCATCTTGGGCCCCGGATGCCACGTGCGGGTCATGGGCGCCGCCATCTTGGGGCCCCGGCTCCACTGCAGGTCCTGGCGCCGCCATCTTGGTACCCCGATTCCACGTGCGGGTCCTGGGCGCCGCCATCTTGGGCCAACACGGAAGGCCCTGCCAGCGATTAATCTGCCACCGAGGATGACCTGGAACTCTCGCCACGACTTGCTTCCATCACTCTCGACCAGTCGCGACCACGCTCGCTCGCCAAGACTACAACAACGATCCAGCTCAACGGACACAAGACGAAATGCCTACTGGACTCCGGGAGCACGGAAAGTTTTGTCCACCCAGACACGGTAAGACTCTGCGCGCTCCCCATCCACCCAGTTAAGCATAAAATCGAATTGGCCTCGGTTCGCACTCCGTCCAAATCACCGGGTGCTGCATAGCGGACCTCCCGGTCCAGGGGAGGGTTTTCAGAAACTTCAAGCTCCTCATCCTCCCCCGTCTATGCGCTCCGGCACTCTTGGGCCTGGATTTCCAGTGCAATCTGCAGAGCTTAACCTTCCAATTCGGCGGCCCTATTCCCCCCCCCTTACTGCAGCCTCGCGTCCCTCAAAGTGGACCCACCTTCCTTGTTTGCTAATCTCACCCCAGATTGTAAACCTTTCACCACTCAGACCAGACGATACAGTGCCCAGGACTGGACCTTCATCGGGTCGGAGGTCCAGAGGCTCCTTAAGGAAGGAGTTAACGAGGTCAGCAACAGTCCCTGGCGAGCCCAAGTACTGGTAGTTCGGACTGGGGAGAAAAAACGGATGGTCATTGATTACAGTCAGACCATCAACAGGTTTACGCAGCTGGACGCGCACCCTCTCCCCCGTATTTCCGACCTGGTTAACAGGATCGCGAAATACAAAGTCTTTTCCACGGTGGACCTTAGGTCTGCCTACCACCAGCTCCCCATCCGCACGAGTGACCGCAAGTACACCGCGTTTGAGGCAGATGGGTGCCTCTACCACTTCCTCAGGGTTCCATTCGGTGTCACAAATGTGGTCTCGGTCTTCCAACGGGAGATGGACCGAATGGTCGACAAGTATGGGTTACGGACTACCTTCCCGTACCTCGATAATGTCACCATCTGCGGCCACGATCAGCAGGACCATGACATCAACCTTCAAAAATTCCTCTGAACCGCGAAACTCCTTAATGTAACCTACAATAAGGATAAGTGCATGTTTAACACCGACCGTCTAGCCATCCTCGGCTACATAGTGCGTAACGGAGTGATCGGCCCCAATCCCAAACGCATCGCCGCCTGATGGAACTCACTCTCCCCAACTCCCTCAAATCCCTCAAATGCTGCCTGGGCTTCTTCTCCTATTAAGCCCAGTGGGTCCCCAATTACGCCGACAAAGCCCGCCCCCTCATCCAGTCTACCCCCTTTCCCCTGTCGATGGAGGCCCGCCAGGCCTTTAGCCACATCAAAGCGGATATTGCAAAGGCCATGATGCGTGCTATCGATGAGTCCCTCCCATTCCAGGTCGAGAGCGACGCATCTGACGTAGCTCTGGCGGCCACCCTAAACCAAGCGGGCAGACCCGTGGCCTTCTTCTCACGAACCCTCCACGCTTCCGAAATCCGCCACTCCTCGGTGGAAAAGGAGGCACAGGCCATAGTCGAAGCTGTGCGATATTGGAGGCACTATCTGACCGGCAGGAGGTTTACCCTCCTCACAGACCAACGGTCAGTAGCTTTCATGTTCGATAATGCACAGAGGGGCAAGATCAAGAACGACAAGATCTTGCGGTGGCAGATCGAGTTGTCCACGTACAACTACGATATCTTGTATTGTCCTGGGAAGCTCAACGAGCCTTCCGATGCGCTACCTGTGCCAGTGTGCAGATTGACCGCCTCCGCTTCCTGTACCCGGACTTCTGCCATCCAGGGGCCACTCGGTTTTACCATTTTATTAAGACCCACAACCTGCCCTACTCCATTGAGGAAGTCAGGACCGTCACCAGGGACTGCCATGTCTGCGCCGAGTGCAAACCTCACTTCTACCGCCCTGAACGAGCGCATCTGATCAAGGCATCCCGCCCCTTTGAACGTCTCCCGACCTGGCTGGCCACCCCCGGGCCTATCTTGCTCCGGAAGCATGTGCGGGTGCACAAGTCCGACCCGTTGGTTGAGCGAGTCCAGTTACTCCACGCCAACCCGCAGTATGCGTACGTGGAGTATTCCGACAGTCGGCAGGATATGGTCGCGCTCCGGGACCTGGCACCTGCCGGCGTGCGGCCCTCTCCTCTTCCATCAACACCCCCCCCAACCCCAATTCCTCCCAGTGCCCCCCGCGCCTCCATGACCCAGCGCATATACCCCCCCTTCCCCGATTACAGCGTCTCCACCACCGGCCCGGGGTACGGAGACACATCTACGACCGACGCTCCCGGAGGCAAGGACGACCATCGGCCCGACGTCACCGGCTCCACTGCGACGGTCCACCAGAACATCACAGGCACCTGACAGACTGATCGTGACCATCTGATGCGGCCATGGGACTTTATTGGACTCTATTGTAATTTTTTGTAGAATGTAGTATTGTTTATTTTTGCCACGAGCCAGTGGGCAGCCTATATCTTCGATTATCTATACTCATATCACCAGTCCTCGGACCCCCCCTCTCTCTTCCCCTCACACACCCCCCCCCCGCCTTCTTTCTCCACAAAGGGTGAATGTGGTGATATGATTGGGAGCACTGCTATTGGTGCAGAGCATTGGTTCCCCATTGGCTCTGGCTGGTCATGTGCCTCTCGTCTGATTGGCTGGAACTAGTCATGTGACTGCTCACCAATTGGTCGAGAGGCAAGTAGACCCCGCCTCCGAGGCGGGGTATAAGTACCCAGGTTTCCCGGCAGTCGGCCTTTCTCTGTAGTCGACCACCGGGCTAACAACTAGCTGATTAAAGCCACAGATTGGATCTTGATCGTGTCTCGCGTCCAATTGATGGTACATCAGCCAGCAGTAACAGAAATGGTAATAAAGTGGAGCTGAAACCACCCGAGAATACCGTGGCTGAAGGTTACATTATCACAATGCATCTGAGCTGGCAAGTTAAGTGACCCGAGCATAAGTAGATGGACTGAATCCTTTGAAAAGAACATAATTTGTGTTACAGCAACAACTTGTATTTGCACAGTGCCTTCAACGTAATAATACATTCCAAATCACCTCACAGGAGCATCATTATGCAAACTTTGACACCTATGTACAGACATGGAGACATTAGGTCAAATGATCTGGAGCTTGGAGGTTTTAAGGTGCGTGGTAAAGGAGAAAAGAATAGTAGAGAGGTCATTGAAATATTACAGTAAAGGGCCAAAGCTTATGGCCAAGGGAGAGGATAGGAATTTCATGTTGGGATGAATTGCTCTGGTTACCAAGTGCAGTACATTCATAAAAGCATTGAAGACAAATGTGCTTTACGAATTTGATGCTTACGGATGCTGTACATGGGACATTTTTTGGTATATGGTGGAGGGGTGATTCACGCCGTGATCAGCTTTGCTAATTGTGCTGGAAATTGCTGTGGGGAGAGATAAGTGACAAAGTGCTAGCAAAGTTGCTCGATGCTCAGGCCAACTTTATTTATAAAGGTTAATCAATGGAGGAAAATTTACCAGTAACTGTGCTATGTAATTATGAAGAAGCAAAGGTAGCACCGAACTTCAGAGTCTTCACTCAGACAGCTAATAATAATCATCTTTATTGTCACAAGTAGGCTTACGTTAACACTGCAATGAAGTTACTGTGAAAAGCCCCTCGTCGCTACATTCCGGCGCCTGTTTGGGGATACAGAGGGAGAATTCAGAATATCCAATTCACCTAACAGCATGTCTTTCAGGACTTGTGGGAGAAAGCGGAGCCCCCGGAGGAAACCCACGCAGACATGTGGTGAACGTGCAGGCTCCACACAGACAGTGACCCAAGCTGGGAATCGAACCTTGGACCCTGGAGCTGTGAAGCAACAGTGCTAGCCACTGTGCTACCATGCCGCCATGGAGTTGTTGAAGATTTGGGTTTTCTAGCATTCTATAAAGGTTATGGGTTTGGAAGCTGTTGTCATAGGTGCCTTGGCAAATTGCTGCAGTGCATTTTGTTGATGGTACTGCTACTACTGTGCATCAATGATGAAAGGAGTCAATGCTTAAGGTAGTGAATGGGGTGAAAATCAAGCAGGCTGCGTTGTCCTGAATAGTGTTGAACTTCTTGAGTGTTGTTGAGGATGCTCATCCAGGAAGGGAAGAGTGCAGCTTCAACTTTTTCAGTGGTGGCGGTCCCACACAGCGGGCTGGCCCCGATAATATAAGCCCCCCCCACCCAAGATTGCGGGCGCCCGCCAATCGGTGGCCCCTATCGTGAGCCTGGCCGTCTTGGAGGCCCCTACCGGTGACGGATCTTCCCGCCCCCCACCAGGACGGCCGCGGACTGGGTCCGCAGCCGCCACTCCATGCTCCCGACAGGTGGAACCATGAGTGAACCACGCCGGCAGGAATTCGGCCAGTTGAGGGCGGATTTTACCCATAAAGGCACCAAAACTATTTTTTCGCACTCAGTTTTCTGAAATGGTGTTATTTTGCTCGCATTCCAGCTTGGACAGGTGTAGGGTCTATCTTCACAACAATAACCACAAATTTTTGTTGAGTTATCGGGAGAGAACCCTGTGAGCAATAAATTGAAGGCATAATCTATTTCCATGTAAATGATATGTAGATGTTTTAATCCAGGAAAAACTTCATTCCAATATCAAGTTATAGACCAAAAGAGCAAGGTACAAAGTCAACGGAGCCAAATTCAAGGCTTTCGCACTGAAGATCAAGTGGAAATATTCAATTATTCCAAGGAAGGTTGTCTCGGAAGGGTATACTGTTGTTTGTAATAGTGTTAACTCCCACCATATTAAACTAGCTGAGACTGATATTGCTCCAGGAGTTTGTAAGATAAAGCAACATTTAAACTCAGAGGATTCCATTTCTGTGCCTTCAAGGCAAAATCAATACGTTAACAATCAATATCGTACACTAAACCATTTTATATTTATGAACCAGCTAACGAAGAGTGCCTGTATACTGGTTTTTAAAAGAAACGGCTATTTTTAAAAACTTTTACGAGACTGTAAATGACCTTGCAATACCATGGTGATACTTGCACAGCTTCAGGAAGGTAGCATAATGAATCCATTAGATCTTGCAATAGACAATCTCACATTGAATTTAAATTGCAATGGCAGCTGCTCGGAGCTGTTGCTTGGGGAGGCCAGGGATGAGCTCATGCTTCAGGGTTTAGTGCCTAATATCATTTGGTTGCCGAGAGACAACCGTGTGTTGCAAGACTTAATACGCCCTACTCCAGCATGCCCAGTACAGCTACAACAATTTTACCAGGTGCCATATTGGTGAGAGTATTAGGATGGGAACAGTGAACATAGAACATACACAGAACACAGAACACAGTACAGCACAGAACAGGCCCTTCGGCCCTCGATGTTGTGCGGAGCAATGATCACCCTACTCAAACCCACGTATCCACCCTATACCCGTAACCCAACAACCCCCCCTTAACCTTACATTTTAGGACACTACGGGCAATTTAGCATGGCCAATCCACCTAACCCGCACATCTTTGGACTGTGGGAGGAAACCGGAGCACCCGGAGGAAACCCACGCACACACGGGGAGGACGTGCAGACTCCGCACAGACAGTGACCCAGCCGGGAATCGAACCTGTGACCCTGGAGCTGTGAAGCATTTATGCTAACCACCATGCTACCGTGCTGCCCCACATACAGTGCAGAAGGAGGCCATTCTGCCCATCGGCTCTGCGCCAACCCACTTAAGCCTTCACTTCCACCCTATCCCCGTAACCCAATAACCCTTCCTAACCTTTTTGATCACTAAGGGCAAATTTTCATGGCCAATCCACCTAACTTGCACGTCTTTGGACTGTGGGGGGAAACCGGAGCACCCGGAGGAAACCCACACAGACATGGGGAGAACGCACAGACTCCGGAGACAGTAGTGACCCAGCGGGGAATCGAACCTGGGACCCTGACGCTGTGAAGCCACAATGCTAACCATTTGTGCTACCGTGCTGCCCAAAGTATGTCGAATAGCCAGGTCATGATGCCAAACAGTGTGCAACATTGATTTGACATAAGCAGTACCATTTTGGAGCTCAACCCTTCAGTTGCTACCCTCAGTAAAATATCCTCTCTAAATTTTGTGGAACTCAACACAAGTGGATTTCCCCAATAAAGGATCATCTTACAATGTTATTCAATTTACAGGCTATATGTTGTTTGACCTCTTCTGGCTGTTCTTTCAATTCCATAACTGCTTTCCATAGTTATTTTAAGTTGCAAATGTCTTCAGGAAATGGTGAGGCAAGCACTCAAGAGGATTTTACTGATTTCAAGGTCCCTCTACAAATGACTTGCTTCCAGACATAGGTATCTCCTCCTTATGTCCTCAGTTTTCGAATACAGCATGACTTGGAAAATAAGCAGAGGTCATACAGAGCAGGACAAGCTGCGGGAAGGAAGAATATGGGGCGAAGGCTTCCAGCAAGAAGCAATATCCACCCAGGGTGTTCAGAGAGCAATACTCCTACAGGGACGTTAATGGAGAAAAGGGTCCAAGATATGGTGCATCAGTGAGGGCACCTGCTCTGAAATTTGCCACCAGTTACAGCCACAACTGCAACCTCAGAGAAAAACAAGGACAGCATTGCCATTTACTGTGAATGTAGCATTTCCTGCGCCTAGCTTCTTCCAGGCTAGCGATAACTGCAATGTCTTAACATAGGACATTCACTGTTACATGAGAGAAGTTATTGGAGTGCTCTAGCCATTGAATGCCAACAGAATTTCATTCACTCCTGCCAGAGACAAGCAAGCAGAGTGTTAATGCAGCTTTGTAGGGATTATACATTTCCTATGTTGTCAACTAACATTGACTGCACATGATTTTATAAAGTATAAATTGTTGTGACAGTTTGAACTTTGACATTCTTGCATTTCGCCTGATGAGTGCAAGATGAAAAGCTTTGATTGCATGTCTCGCTTTTCAGCAATATACAGGATGGTGATAGAAATTGACTTTTCTAATCAGCTATAACCATGAGAGTAAGGGGAAATGATAGAGGTTTAATTGAGAACTCATTAAGAATAATTAACTATCATCATATTAGACATTACTTCAGTGCAACAAATAACTGGGAACCCACTAAGGGTTAATCCAGATAAAACTCTCGAATTTCTTTCTTAAGGTTTCACATTTTGCAAGCCGCTTGAGACTGTGAGGTCATTGACGTCAACCAGCTAAAAGGCCCCATTGTTGTTCAGTACGAGCAGTCCCATTTCTATGGAAACAGCCAGTCTAGAGATATAATTTCTTAGCGAAAACTGTGTTTTTCTAATTGATGATAGATGCAGGTGTGGATAATTTGGAAAATTAGCAAACGATGATATGGGAAAGTGGGACCAAGATATTTAAATACATATATTTCTTAAAATTGATAGACAGACAGTTTGGCTGAATTGAGTGAATTATAAACTAGTTAAAGCCAATCAGAAGTAAAAGCAAGGCCTAACCTTTAGATAATAATCTCCTTAAGAATCACTTACCAGGATGGAAAAACTAATTCCGGAATCACTCCATCTATTTTTCTGAAACCTATTTCTTTGCTGCTTGCTTTTGCTAATCGTCATCGTTCTTTTGTTCAAATCATTTAGTCATTTTATACTGTGTATTATAATTTGAAGAATTACCACGATCTGTAATCGAATGAAAACTCAACCACTGTATTCGCTAAAGACAATCAATTTGACTAGCTTGCTGCAGGGCTAGTCGGAACGCTCTAAATATTGTATTGAAAACAAGCTTACCAGTCGCATAGCTGACAAATAAAGTTCCAGTGGACTTTGCCAAAAAGCACAGACTTGGCCTCTGTTATTTGGGAACTGAGAAGGGATAACGGATATCCAGGGTTCCAAATAGACACAGAAATCCATCGGGTGGATACCAGATGACACCCACCGATGATGTGGCTCATGTTTCCAGTGCAATTGGTGCACATATGTACAGAAAGAAAACAATGAAAACCATGTGAACACAGGATATGTGATAGAGCTTGACAAATCAAGTTCTTTACCCGTCAGTCTGGCCTCAATAAAACTTGAGAGGGATTTGTAGGTATAGTATTATTTATTTATAAACAACTTGCAAGGCTGACCCGCTCTATAGAGATTCAGAACACATGCAGTCTCCTGAAGCCCCAGAACCGAGTGAGGTCAGAGACAAAGAGATTTCTGCACATATCATTCAAATGGCATCAAGTTTCACATACAAGAGTCTCATAGGTCATCCTATACACCTCCTGACCTGGCCATATATCCTGATTGGCTCACTTCGCATTCCTCAACCCTGGGCCTCTTGTTACCCAGCATTCTTTTCACCACCCTGCACGAGGCTCCCTTCCCCCGCCTCCTAGCCATGCTTTGCTGAATCCCTTTGTCCTTTGTCTGTGAGCTCACTACCATCAGACTGGCTCACATCTACATTATTCTAACTAATAATCCTATTTTATATCACATTTGTTTGTTCAATTCCTCAAGCTGACCACTGGAGTGCAGAAACACTATTTCTGCTGCCTAGATGGGTCTGGAGTAACCCTGCAGTGCTGGGCAGAGTGAGCGCCAAGTTTCATCATGTTCTTCTGCATGTTGCACAATCAGCAATGGTGAGGAGACAACACTTGCCACAAGCAGATCAAAATCAGGAGCATGAGCAGAAGGAAGAGGATGAGCATAAAGAGCTAAGAGATGTCCTCCTTCTGGTCAGGATGCCTATGAAGATCTCAACCAAGTATGTTACCAGTAATTACTTTTTTTTTAATAAATTTAGATTACCCAATTATTTTTTCCAATTAAGGGGCAATTTAGCGTGGCCAATCCACCTACTCTGCACATTTTTGGGTTGTGGGGGCGAAACCCACGCAGACACGGGGAGAATGTGCAAACTCCACACGGACAGTGACCCAGAGCTGGGATCGAACCTGGGATCTCAGCGCCGTGAGGCGGTTGTGCTAACCACTAGGCCACCGTGCTACCCTGTTACCAGTAATTACAATCCCACTTCCTCGTTTACCAAGACCCCCAAAATGACCTTCCCTCTGTAACTGACCATCGCATGGCCACAATGCATAAATAAAAACAGACATTAAATATACATGACAAAACAAATTTATACGATAAATTATTTCATTTTCCAAACAAAAATCACATAATTGCCCTTGGTGAATTCCCTTAGTGTCTGTCTCAGTGTGTGCTTTTGCCTGTCCCACTCACTGCTCCTAGACAATATTGCCCAGGGGCTGCAGCATAACTGGTGGAAGGCTACTGACTTTTAGTGGAGGCGACTATAGATGGCTTTATTATTTTGAGCAGTTCTGAGCTAGAAGGCCCGGTTGCAGACTGCACCCCTCAATTTAGTCTACTTACTGGCTGATGGGTAACAGCAGGAACATTGCTCTGCAGCAGGGGTGACAGAACAAATGCTACCTTCCTCCTGCTCTATAATGTTCCTGCTATTCCCCAGTGGGGGCACCTCAACAACCCTGGTGATATATCAGAGGGAAAGTTTCTGGACACCCAGCAAGCCCACTTGAATACTGTAATCCACAGCTATGGTGGCAACAATCTAAATTAGTGACTTCGTTCTGAGCAACCACTGCAACACCTAAACGTCCGGGGGAAGTGGTTTGTGCTGCAATGGAAGGAAAACTTTGCCCATCAAACGCAGCATATTGGATGCATGCAGAATTGTGCTGATAAGCGTTGGCTATCACTTCTCACATTGGAAAGGGTGGGCTACATGCTCTGCACAAAGCCCTCTGCAACTTTGGTGATGGACTCCTCCATGTTCCTTGACATTGATTTCAGGCATTCTGGCAAGTTTCTCATTGCACCAGGCAGTTCAGTGTGCTTACCTAAGTCATTCTCCCTGGCAAGCTGGCACCTCCGCTATTCTTGCCTCCACTTCTGGCTAAAGGCCACTCATGCTCATTGTCTCACCACATGCAGATCCCAGCTCTATACTATCCTCAAAATTGCAGGGTTATTATCTGAGCCAGCAGCTACAAGTGTAAAATCAAGTGAGCATTTTGAATCCCCACCATCACTGACTTCTTGCTCTTCCTTCACCGCCTGGTCAACTTTCAGTATCTTGAATATTGCCATTCAAGTCTATTTTCCTATTAAGCAACAGTGACAGAAAGGGGACAAGGTTTTAGGGAATGGAAGAAGAATGCTCTAGATTATTTTTCAGCTATGATTACTGAGGGGAAAAAATGCATGAACATTTTATGCAATCTTCAAAAGAGAAAAAGAAAATATAGAGAAACTTTAAGCCTAATTTTTTGGGGGATTCCTGAATCGGCACTCCAGCACCAACTCACTGGCACAACTCCAGCTCTTCAGCCAGGCTGAGCAGAACACATATCTCCAAATAATTACCTTTGTCCCAAAGGCCCACAGCACAGAGTCACTAACTTGCCGCTGCCTTTTCACCTCACCTTCCCAAACCAACTACTTTGGACTGCAGCACTTTTACTGCTTAGAGCCTCTTTCTTTGCTCTTCTCCCCAGTGGTTCCGACCAGTGGTCACCTCTTGCTGGCTCCTTCCCCAGTTCTTTCTCTCTCTGGGACCTCTCTCTGGGATGCCTCCCTGTCTCCGCTCTCTGGGTTCCCTCTTTGGGACCTCTCCCCATGCCCTCTCTCTGGGATCTCTCCCTGTCATTGAATCCCTGCAGTGCAGAAGGAGGTCATTCGACCCATCGAGTCTGCACTGACCTTTCAAAAGAGCACTCAACCCATATCCACTCCCCCATCCACCCCGCCCTGTCACCATAAACTGTACATCCCTAGACACTAAGGGGCCATTTTTAATGGCCAATCCACCTAGCCCGCACACCTTTGGACTGTGGGAGGAAACAAGAGCACCCGGAGGAAACCCACGCAGACACGGGGAGAATGTGCAGACTCCGCACAGTCACTCAAGGCTGGAATTGAACCCTGGTCCCTGGCGCTGTGAGGCATTGTGCCACCGTGTCCTCTCTCCCTGGATTGCCTCTTGGGGGTCTCTCCCTGTCCCGGGACTCCACTAGTAATGACTCCCCACTGTTGCTTTCATCCCACATGTGCGCAGGTGCATGAGGCCCTGCTGGCCTGAAAATCTCACAGCACTGAATTGCGAACCCTCAGCCCTCTCCAGATTTGCGCATGTGCAGAACTCCCAAGAGCATGCCGGGACTTGGAGTTCCCAAGCTTCTACTGGAAAATCAGCCAAGTTGCTGGTGGTGGACAATAGCTTGAAGACTGTCTGAGGATTCCACTGCACTTCCCTCTCAATCCAAGTCAAGTAAGAGTTCTGCCAGTAACTCCATGAAAAATAATCACCCTTTCAAATTGAATTTATCTTAAACGACCCATTTGTGCTCTTGAGGTGGCACCACTTGAATTTTGATTAAACTGAGAGGAAACTTTAAAAGCAATCAAGACTTTGCTGGCAGTGATGTAAAATGATGCAACACTAGTTGTCTATGGTCTATGGCTTAAAATTCTTGGGCAGTCCTGATGTAGTCTGACTTATTAGACTGGATCACACACATCTTTCCTCATTCTCATCAGTCGGGTATTGTGTTGAAAGGGATCATCATTAGGGACTCGGGGACTGTTTACTCAGTCAGGGGCTGCTTATTCTCTTGTTATTCATGGAGTTTCTGTCCTGAAACCGCAAAGATAATGTGGAAGAAAAACAGAAACTGGTTGGGCGAGGGGGGGGGGGGGAGCAGGATTGTAAAAACAGTTAGAGATTGTTTTTATTGCCCATGTTTCACGACTACTTCCATCTCTGTGTCTTACATGGCTGGAAAAGATTATCCTATTGTGATACGAACTTGATAATAACCTCAAATAAATGGATGAAGATAAGGTTTCCAGAATATCATCAGTCTTGTCCTGGCAAGGATTCCTCATATTTCAGATTTCCCCTCCACCGAATTACGAATTATAATAACAGTTCTATTGACAAATGGTTCCAGATATCATAGTTTATGCACGTTTGCATGGGGCTGTTTAGCTCACTGGGCTAAATCGCTGGCTTTGAAAGCAGACCAAGGCAAGCCAGCAGCACGGTTCGATTCCCGTAACAGCCTCCCCGAACAAGCGCCGGAATGTGGCGACTAGGGGCTTTTCACAGTAACTTCATTTGAAGCCTACTCGTGACAATAAGTGATTTTCATTTCATTTCATATTTTTGCCTGATTCAGATCTTCTCAGTTCTGCGTCCTATTTCGTCCAAGTGTTTATTAAAGGAGATAATTAATCTCTTAGTTTAACCCGCTATTTGTGGGGCTAATTCTGGTATCTATGCATGATCATACAGCTATCAGCTTGGCCCATAGTAAGTCAGAATTTCTTCAAGCATTAAAACAATGATGGTGAGACAATAATATATTTGTTATCCCGCGTGCACATATTGATGTTTGGTTCTCTTACTCCTTCCTACCCCTGAGTGTCAAGTTTCTGGTTTGCATTTTGGCAACCGTTCCTTTTTCCTCCTTCAGGAAAGCAGTTGATTGAGGATGTAGTGCTTCAAATTATGGAAAAGCGTCTGGACACCTACTAAAGGAGCAACCATTAAACTAGAGGCTCCAACTAGCTTCTGTTGAGTAGAATATTCAAAACGGTTTTGGCATCCGTATTATTGACATCAGCTTCAGAGAGGTACTTACCGAGAATGTTATTCTCAGAATTCTGTTAATTAATACTTTTGACTATCCGTCCTTTGATTAAAAGTCATTGGGGACTGAAATTGGTCCATCCCAGTAGCACAAATCGGGTCTGTGGCGAATTGGCAGCTGATTTTTACTCAACTCGATTTTATTAAAGCTGATGCTCAGTGAACAATAGTTCCAACCTTTTTTTAAGACTGGTCTCACTTTTACTTGGCTTGAAATTTAAAATCTCCGCAATATATTTTGCTGCTAACCAAGTCCAATTTACCACCGCTTTGTCTTATTCTTTGGTGTGCACTTGACCTGAATGTTTGGCACATATCTTTTCCCCCAGTCTCTTAACATTCAGGTCAAACAGTTCATGCACCACACAATCCTCTGCTATACCTGAGTGTTGGAACAATTAGAAATGGTTGATAACTTTCACATTATCTTTGTGGGGAAAATACATCTCACCCAGGTTGAAAATAAAAATCAACAAGAAGCCTTCCTCTCTGGGCCTGAGATTCTAGAGGTGCTGCTCCACGCTAGCAGTGCTCTGTTGGAGGAGAACCTCTTGTGCCTGCCTGCCCCAGCCTATGGTCCAAGGCCCTGGCCGAAGTTGGGTGGTGTTTTATTAGGTTGAGATAGTTTCAGCTTGGAGGGAGGGGGGAGGAGGGTAGAAATTATTTTCTGCCCATTTCTCGTAGATCACAACTGACCTTTTGTTTTGCCAGCTAAGAATTAGTTGAAGCCTTAAGGTCCCAGAAGCTCAACAGAGAAGGGTGATCAAATTTGAGCAAACCAGGCTACCTTTTATCTGCATCCTGCAGCTCAACCCCGGGAGCACTCAGATTCTGCATCAACATTTGCATGTCGTAGACTCCAATGTTGCTGATCATGTCCGCAGCTGCCATCATTTTCACTGCCGTAGAAAGCATCAGGTCAAGAGCCCACTGGAGCATCAGGTCATCATATTGAGAAGGAGGCTCCACACCCCCTTCCCCAAACCCAACTCGTTGCTGCCGACTGTTCCCTTTAATAGCTGTTTAAAACCTTGGTTAGGCGACATTTGGAATATGTTGTTCGATTCTGGTCACAACACTACCAGAAGGAAGTGAAGGCTTTGGAGGGGGTGCAGAAGAGGTTTGCAAGGTATAGATGGCATTAGCTATGAGGAGAGGTTGAAACTCAGTTTGTTCTCACTGAGATGATGGAGGTCGAGGGTCGACCTCATAGAAGTCTACAATATTATGAGGGGCATTGACAGAATGAATAGTCAGAAGCTTTTTCCCGGAGTGGAGGAGTCAATTACTAGGGGACATTGGTTTAAGGTGGGAGGGGCAAGGTTTAGAGGAGATGTGCGAGGGAAGCTTTTTACACAGAGGGTAGTGGGTGCCTGGAACTCGCTGCTGGGGGAGGTGGTGAAAGCAGGTATGACAGCGACGTTTAAGGGGTGTCTTGACAAATACATGAATATTTCCCTTGGAGGGTTAAAGGGCCTGTTCATATGCTGCACTTTTCTTTGTTATTTGTTCTTAACTATGCTTTGCGGTTGGGATTTCTTTGGCGCAAAGGATCTTCTTTAACAGTCCAATAGCAGAGCAACTCGCAAGGTTGGACACACAGAGCGCACTCGAATCTTTCTCTGAGCTGTGTATGATCAGAAAGGGTTCTATGATCAACCGACCACCAGTTTCAGTTAAGTTAGCAGATGTCCTCTCAGGGGACAGTGGAGATGTTATATTGGCCTCCAGTTAGGGAATCGATTCTGCTCCTGACTGCTGTACTGCACATTCTGCAAGAAGCTTAGACGTCTGTGTGAGAAATGTGTTCCTCCAGTAAACTGCTGAACAAGTGTTGATCTTAAAGCAGAAGGTAAAGGCAGTAACTGGATTGAACATTGTAAGTGGCTGGAAATCAACACTAACTCAAATCACAAGGTGCCTCAGTAACACAAGATTTTTCAAATAATTAATCAATGAAAGCGGATAGTCTGTGTGCAGCAAGTGTGCAGGTTGTAATCATGTCAGGGCGCACACCTGCAAAGGGACACACCTGATCTTACATCCATTCTCCAGTAAATCCAATGGACCTGGTCACAGGCCAAGCAAGATGTGATGATATGTATAAAGCAATTCTGTATATATTATATATGACCTCTGACCAGAAGGTGACAGTGTGGCAGTGTAAGTTCACCAGGCGACTCTGCGCCTTGAGGCAGTTGGGAGTACGTTGTGTTGGTGGATAGATTTTTTTTGCAGTAGCTCTATAATAGTTTGGTATTTATTTATTCCAATTATTTTTAGCACACAATTGCTTCATAATAAATTATTTAAACTAACTGTTCTGTAGTGTATCATTTATATCGGCCAGTTGGGGCAACATGGTGGCACAGTGGTTAGCACTGGGACTGCGGCACTGAGGACCCGAGTTCAAATCCCGGCCATGGGTCACTGTCCGTGTGGAGTTTGCACATTCTCCCCGTGTCTGTATGGGTTTCATCCCCACAACTCACAACGTGGATTGGCCTCAGTAAATTGCCCCTTATTTGAAAAAAAAATAATTGAGTACTCTAAATTTTTTTTTTTTTTAATTTATATCGGCCAGTTTACAGAACATGACATTGTACAGAACATGACTAGAGTGAAGATCGACTAAGAACGATAGGATTCTGCAAAGATCCGAACAATTAAAGATAACTTCGAAGAAGAAGGAAAAAAAACGCATTTTTTTCTGCCAACCTTATAAGCTGCTGGCAACTGGTGCTCAACGTACGGTAAAACTTCGAAGCCCAGGATGGAAGGTATCAAGGCACCTCAACAGCTTCAGATTACCGGCAAATGTGCCGTTTGCCACATCGCTGGCATGAAATGGCGGATCGGGCCGACGTGGAGACAGCAACCCACGCGCATGCGCGGACCAGCACCGGCCATAGCGCGCATGCGCGGACCTGCGCCAGTCATGCTGAGGCACGTATCGGCAGCTGGAGCTGCGTGAAGTGCTCCAGTGCCGTGCTGGCCCCCTGTGTGGTGCAAGATCACTGGTCCTAGCGGCCAGATGGCGCCTTCGTAAAACGCTCCAGCATTTACGGCGGCGTCAATACTTAGCCCCATTTTCGGAGAATCCTGCCCTGACCTTCCAATGTTTGTAGTGGAAATGGACCACAGACCACTGGTCGCTATAATTAAAAAAATATATATTTGAGATGTCCCCGAGGATTCATCGAACATAGAACATACAGTGCAAAGCAGAAGGAGGCCATTCAGCCCATCGAGTCTCCACCGACCCACATAAGTCCTCACTTCCACCATATCCACGTAACCCAATAACCCCTCCTCACCTTTTTGGTCTCTATGGGCAATTCATCATGGCCAATCCACCTAACCTGCACGTCTTTGGACTGTGGGAGGAAACCCACACAGACACAGGGAGAACATGCAGACTCCGCACAGACAGTGACCCAGCAGGGAATCGAACTTGGGACCCTCGCACTGTGAAGTCACAGTGCTATCCACCTGTGCTACCGTACTGCCCGGCGTGATCATGAAGTTGCAATGATATGACTTCAAGATGATTTATACACCAGGCAAGCACCTCATTGTTGCTGATACACTATCTGGAGGCGCAGGTATAGAATAAACATACCAGTTGGATAAGGACGTGCGTGTCCATGTAAACCTGATCACTGAGCCTCGAGGCAATTGGGAATAAGTCGTGTTGGTGGATAGATGTATTTTGCAGTCGCTCCATAATAGTTAGTGTTTATTTGTTTGTTATTTATTTATTCTGGTTACCTTTACCAGGCAGTTATTTCATAATAAATTATTTAATCTAGATGTTGTGCAGTGCATCATTCATAAGGGCCAGTCCACACATGACAAGGTCTCCCCCAACTTTCAGAAACAGGAGCTCCCCCACTTGTCCCACTCGATGCCCATTTTACCCACTGAAATAAATTTACTGCCGCAGCATTCTTGAAAAGAATTGCAAGTTGCTTTATTCCACCTAGCTGTATTAAACCCCCCCCCCCCCCCCTCTCCGTGGCAGAGGATGACATGACAGCAGGGCTCCATGGAGCATTCCCCCAGTGACAAATTGAAGACGCCAGCTCCGTCCCACTCGACATGTCTTCATCAGCGAGCTGTCTGCCACCTCCTCTGTCTGCACTGTGCTATGGGCAGCAGAGGGAGCAGTCAGCCTCTGACTGCCGATTAGGAGTGTGTCAGCGGCAACATTGGGAAGTGCCAAAGCAGTTTGTACGCCTGGCTGGCTCTCTCACTCCCCCCACGCTGCCTGGAGAGCAGTAAATGCAGCGCAGGAAATTCACCCGCAAACGGAGGGGACATTTCAACGTCAAATCGGCTTCCCTTAATGTTAAGGGCTGCTGATGGGGTTGCAATAATTCACTGCCCTTCCATCGCCTTCTCTGGGACAAAGATTTCTTAAGTTTATTTCAGTGAGCTTGGAATTTCCGCTCAATGATGAACAAATGTAACTTATTGACGTTAACCTCACTGACAGCTGACACCTCATTCTCCTGTCTGAATGGAGACATCAAATCCGACGTGTGATGCAGTGCAACGGGGGCCAACGGGGTAAGACACAACTTCACTTCCCATTGAAGCATTCAACGATTCGAAAGGGTAGCTGCAGGGATCGCGATCTTTGTGCCGCCTGCTAATGTGACTTATAGGAGCAGGTAACCAGTGCTAAACCCACCTGGGTCAAAATCCCACAGCACTCTGGGTGTACCTTCTACACCACCTGGACTGCAGCGGGTCAGGAAGGCCACCTTCCCAAGGGCAATGTGTTGATGGCCAATACATGCTGGCCTAACCAGTCATGCCCACGTCTCAGTAAATGAATTGTTTTAAAGACTGTTCAATTGCCGCACGCTTGAACCAATGGTGCAAAATCGTGAGAGGCTTGCATAGGATGAAGCTAACCAGTACTTAACACTGGGGCTGGTTTAGCTCAGTTGGCTGGACAGCTAACCCATGATGCAGAGCAGTACAGGTTCAATTTCCACACTAGCCAAGGTTATTCATGAAGGCCTTGTCTTCTGAACCTTGCCTGGTTCACCTGGGCCTCAGGTTAGATCACCTATGGCCTATGTAGCCTATGGCCATCTGAAACTATGGTCCTTTGCTTAACACCAGTCCACATCCCATAAAGCGGAGCTCTATTTCGGCTACAACTGAAAAATATTTTACAAGGGATTCTTATCTGGGAATAACTCCAAAATGGCACAAACTGGCAAAGAGTTGGTTCAAAGGTTTCTGACACAGCTGAAGGTGCAGGGGCTGGAGAACAGGAGAGAGGGCAGCATGGTAGCACAGTTGCTTCACAGTTCCAGGGTCCCAGGTTCGATTTCTGGCTTGGGTCACTGTCTGCGCAGAGTCTGCACGTTCTCCCCGTGTCTGCGTGGGTTTCCTCCAGGTGCTCCGGTTTCCTCCCACAGTCCAAAGATGGGCAAAGATTGGCCACGCTAAATTGCCCTTAGTGTCCAAAAAGGTTAGGTGGGGTTACTGGGTATGGGGATAGGTTGGAAGTGTGGGACTTAAGTAGGGTGCGTTTCCAAGGGCCGGTGCACATTCAATGGGCTTAATGGTCTCCTTCTGCACTGTAAATTTTATGGTTCTAAATGCTATGTCATCCATCCACGGGGGGCCAGGAAGCCCTCCAGGCAACATTTGCAAAGAAAGTGGACAGATAGTCTGGTGACTAGCTCTCTACCACCAGTCAAAGTCAGTCATGGCATCTTCAAATGGCAGCTCTCATCAACTGCGTCACTGGTCTCATACGTGGCTCAATGGGCCACACCCCCAACACTCCCCTACCAGCCATCTGTAACAATCACAACTCATATCCAATGCTTTACCTCACCCTCACATGCTTAGCACTACTACAAGCCTCAGACACACATTTTACTGAGTACTTGCCCTTCTAGCTATCTACCATTACTGTCACATTATCCACGCATATAAGGGAAGCACAGATGCTCGTTCACTAGAGGGTGAGGTCACAAACCAGTACTGCGGTAGGGGGCATAGTTGAGAATTTCTTTGGACAACTTACAGAAGGAGGTTGCCGGAATGCAAAATGAACAGGCCTGCCAGAAAGGCTGTGGTCACTATCAAGGAGCATGAAAAGTTTGCCACCATTTTGACATGGGGCTTGGCGCAGACCTTTGCATCTATTCTTTGCAGCTTGCAAACAGTGGCCAATTCTATTCACGTAATTGCAGGCCAAACCATGATGTCGTTTCTGAAGGCCAATGTCTTATAATAAAAATAATAATCTTCCAGTGCAGCTCAAGCAGAAGCCACCCAACGTCTGGGCATTACCGTGAAGGCTCAGACTGGTCGTGCAAGGTCAGATTGCTCTTACGATTACACAATCAAATTATCGACCTGTTCAGGAAACTGGCGAGTACATTGGCTGGACTGCAGGCGATAAAGAGTCGGGATAAAGGGCAGGTACTCGAATTGACAGGATGTGACGAGTAGTGCCCTGCATGGACTTGAGTTGGACCCTCAACCATTCACTGTATCAATGTGAAGGGATAGAAATTCAAATATGTCATAGCGGTACGGTGGCACAGTGGTTAGCACTGCTGCCTCACAGCTCCAGGGTGTGGAGGTTGTAATTTATCCCCATATCTGCGTGGGGTTTCCTCCGGGTGCTCCAGTTTACTCCCACAGTCCAAAGATGATGTGGAGATGCCGGCATTGGACTGGGGCGGGCACAGTAAGAAGTGTTCCAACACCAGGTTAAAGTCCAACAGGTTTGTTTTGAATCACTAGCTTTGAAGTGATTCACGTGAGGAAAAAGCTGCGCTCTGAAAGCTAGCGATTTGAAACCTGGTGGACTTTCGCCTGGTGTTGTAAGACTTCTTACTTAGTCCAAAGATGTGCAGGGTAGATGGATTGTCCATGCTAAATTGCCCCTTAGTGTCCAAAAGGTTAGGTCTTGGTTAGAGTGGTATTTCCAAGGGCTGGTGCAGACTCGATGGGCCGAATGGTTTCTTTATGTACTGTAAATTCTATGACACACAGATAAGCAACATCATAATTAATGTAGATGGGATTATAAAGAAATATTGAGAGATCAAATGAAAAAACAAAACTCTGGCAAATGGATTACAAGGTAAACAAATGTGAAGTCATCCACTTTGTTCCTAAAATGGTTAGAACATGGTACTTTATAAATGATGAAACACTCAAAAAAATTTTGGCGCTCCGAAGAGACTCGGTGTCCATGTATATAGGTCATTAAAACGTAGTCTAAAGGTACAGAAAAATAATCAAAATGGCTAATGCTAGTCTTTATATCTAGAGAACTGGGAAACAAGGGAGCTGGAATCATTCTTCAGCTATACAACTCTGGTTAGGTCACACCTGGAGCTGTGAGGCAGTGGAGTTGGGTCGCATATGAGCAATATCTCACTGAATGCAGAACAGAATCATGGGATTAAATGGCCTATTCCTGGCCTTCTTTTCCTATGTTCAACATGTTGCCATGCCAGCTCAGACTGTTCTCATGCAAGTTCAGCTTGCTGTCAATCAAGCTCAGATTCCTACCGTCATAGCTGTGACTTGCAGGATGCAACATTAGCCCAGCAAACTGTCCTACAACACATTACTGGAATTCAGGCGTCATGATCTTTGTGTCCCTCGGTGACACAATAGAACATACCTGGAGCTGGAGGTCTTGAAGCAAAGAGGACAAGAAGGGGGGGTTCCTGAGGAAGGAGGTTCCTGAGTCAGGTTTCTGTTTCTGTCGCTCCTTTCGCTTTCATTGCTTCTCCACAGCAGAGTTTCTGAGGTCAGTTTCTGACTGTGTTGCAGTTTGTTGGATGAGGCACCACTACATGGTACAATTTGAGGCAAGTTCTCTGCCGGACCAAATTCAATTTGTTCCCTTTTCAATGAGACCTCAGAATTTCCTCAAAACCTTTTCTCTGTCCTCCTTGAGATCAGGTGCCATCCTTTTTTAAAAAAAATTCCAATTAAGGGGCAATTTAGCGTGGCCAATCCACCTACCTTGCACATAAGCAAAACCAAAGTCCTCCACCAAGGAGGATATTAAACAACTTATTAATCTGTTTAATTTATAGGTCTGAAGTATCTTTAGCAACGTGCCCACAAAGCACAAGCTTAAACAGTATTCCAACCTATACCTGTAATATTCAAGAACCGTTGGTAAAATAACCAGAACAATGTTGCAATGACTTAATGAACAACAGATCAGAAAAGAAACATCGAAAGTTATGATTGAAGGTTCCTAGCTATGCAACAAATTTGAAAAATTGATTTTCTTTAGCACCCCTGTCCAATTGTATTAATGCTAATAGGAAAGGGACAGCAATTAAAAATGCATACATTAATCAATGGCATCAGTCAGTTTCGCGGATACTGAATGAATATAAAAATTCTCCCCTTGTTTCTTTTGCAATGGAGCAGTCAAACTCCTATTGAATCGAAGAATGGTCATCATCAGCAACTGCCATTGTAGTGATCATTTATTTTGCATATGCAGTTTAGTGTTGTCTTGTACTGTTAAATAGCAAAGCAAAACAACAAAAAGAAAGCAGCCATAGCATAGGAAGCACCTGATACTAATAACCCATTTTTCTAGGGATCCATTTGTTTTCCCCTTTAAACGCAGGTTTGTTACATGGCAGCACTGCATCGCTGTTATCTATCCTCTGAGGCTATTTTGTTGTTCTTTCCAAATTATAGGAAATGGAATAAACGTTTAGAAAATCATCAGCAAGTGTTTTCTCATTGCATTTATGGGTAACAGTCTGTTCCATTGGCCCCTGTAGCAGCAAGGACAAAGATCCTGGAATAGTTCAGTGCCATGAGCACTGCTAATAGCATTAACACTGCACAGGACACCATTGTGCTATCATTTAGCATTGATGCTAAAATGATTAGAATTGTACCGACAGTATAATGGAGAACATTAAATTATGGCATTGTGTACTCTGTATAAAAAAAAAACCAATACCTGGGAATGATGCAAAGCAGTAATTTCAGTGAAGAGAGTAGATGTTGTGAACTCTGTAAAGAATATTGAAGATTGACAGTTCTGCTCAGTCGCTGCTTTTTGCCAGCATTAGTTGTTGTGACAGACATCTCAGATCAGAACCACCATAGTTCACACTTGATGAAATATGTGAAGAATTTACAGTTCTGAAATAGCCACTGCAAATTACTTATAATTTTTCTGTCATTATTTAAAAGCCAGCAACATAGTCAGCACCAATTATGTGGTGAGGTGTTGATATTGTTGGCTTGTTTCAGAAAGTCGGCAAAGGAAGCATCGTGTACGACTTGCAATCTGAAATGAAATAAACGTAGAATTGCAGACCGATTGGTTACCGCGCGGCTGAACGTGCTTTTCTCTCTGACCGAAAAGGTCAGGAATTCAGGAAGAGCAAAATACGATGTCAGTTCCTACACAGCAGTTTTAGACGCATGCCCTAGTTTAGAGAGAGATATAGCAAAAATACTCCCCGGCCAAACATTTATCTGCTTTCCTGTGACCTCATGTTTTGATTTATTTTTAAATGCGCTCGTTCTGATTCTCGCTGACCCCACACTGCCACTTTTAACCGTGGGTCTCTGGCCCTGCTTTCCCTCATGGTCACTCTTTCTGAATCTCACTGACTTTGCCTCCTTTCAGCTGAATCTCAGTGTTCATCCCCATTGACCTGTGGCGGGACATGCAGCTGAGGAGAAGGCAGCTGGTGCTACTGCTGGACCAGTTGGCAGTGATGTTCGCTCTGTCCCTGAACATCATCACACATGGGAGGTGGGGCCGTTGGAGCTGTTCCCATGCAGTATTAAAGGCTGGCAGCAGGCAAGTGCAGCTGAAGGTAATTTGAGCACAAGACAATTGAAACGTCTTCCAAGCAATTGACAATCAACTGCCAAGCAGTGAGAGCACTCTCTGAGAGAGGTTCTTTGAACAGCAGACTCTCTATGACCCTGACTGGAGCTCTTCAGTCTAACTGATCAAAGCCTTCCCAGCCTGTCAGTTTCACGGAAGAAGTTCTTCCCACTCATCTTGGTGACCCTGATGAGTTGCTGACAGCTCGGGAAACAAGATTCCTGGCCGGAAAATCGGGGATTCAAGGTTGAAACATAAAGTTATTGCTTTCATACCAACCTCAACCACTTCTTAATTATTTACCCGACGAATCCAGGTGGCTTTCCTATTCTCCTTCAATCCCACCTTGGGGAAACCCTGAACAGGAGCGGAATCACATTGGGATGTCATTTTTTGGGAATTTCCCACTTGTGCTCCCAAACTTCCATTCACTGGATTGGATAATTACTGTCCAAGGTTTCAGTTGCTTTTTCACCAGCTGATAAAGAACTTCAATAATAATAATAATAATAATCGCTTATTGTCACAAGTAGGCTTCAATTAAGTTACTGTGAAAAGCTCCTAGTCCCCACATTCTGGCGCCTGTTCGGGGAGGCCGGTACGGGAATTGAACCCGCTTTGTTCTGCATTACAAGCCAGCTGTTTAGCCCACTGCGCTTTCAGCCCTCATCGCTGCAACAGGTTTCTGTTGATTCTCTGCACATGTCCAAAATGAACCACCTGCACAAGTGGTGCAGAATTAGACTTGGCTTATATTGTCCAGTGTTAAATTGAGTCTCAAATGAACAATTGCACTCTGTCAGATATAATCAAATCACAAAATGGGTCAGGGATAAAATTAAACACTGGGGACACATCAACTTTTTAATGGTTGACTTGGGCAATCAAAACTACAATAAGGATCAACCAACAGATTTGTACACAGAGCTAGTTTTTAAAGTGGATAGCAATGAATGTTCCTGAGGGCAAAACATAATGCCTGGTTATTATAACAGATTGCACATGCACCATTTTGCTCCTTGTTATTACCTAGCTTTCTCTTCTTGTCTCCATATGTTCTTCTGCTGAGAGAGCAGGAGGAGTATTAATGCACACTTCTGTAATTAGTGATGATGTGAGGGAGATTGTATTTATTTCCTTTCCCTTGAGGTGGCCCAATCTGGTATCGCAAGGTGTTTGAGCTTGAGAGATGCCTGAGCTCTGACGAAACTCCTGGCAGCTGTGGCAGGTAAACTTGAGTGAAAGGATACAGGGGGGAATTTCAATTCTCCCCACAACTGTTAGCCTAAATGGCCTACCAAATTTATTATGACTATTTTTTAGGATTGTAATTTTCTTAGAATTTGGAAGACAAATAAAAAGAAAATGCTCACTTCTCAGAAGAGGTTGAAGCCGCGATTCCACACCTCTGTGATCAGATAATCTTCCATTACACATTCAATTGAATTATATAGAAGTAAGGATCAAATAATGTTTCCACTTTCATAGAATTTACAGTGCAGAAGGAGGACATTCGGCCCATCGAGTCTGCACCGGCTCTTGGAAAGAGCACCCTACCCAAGCCCACACCCCACCCTATCCCCATAATCCAGTAACCCCACCCAACACTCAGGGCAATTTTGGACACTAAGGGCAATTTAGTATGGCCAATCCACCTAACCTGCACATCTTTGTGACTGTGGGAGGAAACCGGAGCACCCGGAGGAAACCCACGCACACACAGGGAGAACGTGCAGACTCCCCACAGACAGTGACCCAGCGGGGAATCGAACGTGGGACCCTGGCGCTGTGAAGCAATTGTGCTAACCACTATGCTACCGTGCTGCCCAGTTGGCTTCTTCATATTTTAAGTACTGTACTTGTGTATTGCAAATCTACATCATTAAAGTGATTATAGCATAATGATACACAGCTCACGACTTTAATTTGCTTGCCTTCCAATCAGCATACAAATAACGTTGGCAACCATTCCACACTACAGTAATATTCCAGTTCTAAGTGACACTTCTATTGTCTGTTGTTGCAGTTAATCATTAAAATACCATTAGTTCGAATGAAAGCTACAAACAAGACAAGCTGCACAAGTCTATTCATTTGCCTTGGTCTTCACATTTAAAATACAGAAAATGCCTGATTTTAAAAGCAATTTTACAAACTTTTATGCATACTAAATTATATTATGCAGTTGGAAATTACAGGAGTAGGGAAGGGATTTCATTATTCCCCTAATTGAGGATGATCTCAAAGATGTTAAATAATAAACTCGCCATGAGAATCATCATAAAGCAATGCTAGAAAGAAAGAGAACACTTATTTCTATAGTGGCATCCACACCTTCCAGACAATCCACAGCACAGCTACACGGAGAATGAACTGATTTTTAAAATGTAATTACTCATGTCCCATTTTCAAATAATGGCAATAGTTTTCTGGTTATTGTTTTGAGCTTAAAGTCTAATACTTATGCTGATGATGTGGAAACTTACTACTTTTAAACATTTTTTTAGAGTATCCAATTCATTTTTCCAATTGAGGAACAATTTAGTGTGGTCAATCCACCTACCCTGCACATCTTTGGGTTGTGGGGGCAAAACCCACGCAAACACGGGGAGAATGTGTAAACTCCACATGGACAGTGACCCAGGGCCGGGATCGAACCTGGGACCTCGGCGCTGCAAGGCAGCAATGCTAACCACTGCGCCACCGTGCTGCCTAACTTACTTACTACTTGACTAGCCATGTGGAGTGACATTTCCTCTTCCTCCAGAGAGTCAGATATCATATCAGTTCCTTTCTAGGGACTTTGTTTCATCCTTTAGACTTGGAGTGCTAAGTATCAGGAAGGCAATCAATTAGGAAAAGTGCGGCTGAAAACCAAAGATGGGCATGAGTCAGGTGTAATGCCTGGATCTGTTATGTCTCTATTGTGGGGACCGTGAATTGGATTCAATTTGAATTGGTTTTTGGAGCTGGCAAGGAGCTGGATTAGGGATTTGCCCCTGTCTACACTCTGAGCTCTGGCTTTGTAACTCTGATAAAGTAGAACATAGAACATACAGGGCAGAAGGAGGCCGTTCGGCCCATCGAGACCCACTTAAGCCCTCACTTCCACCCTATCCCGTAACCCAATACCCCTCTTGACCCTTTGGGTCACTAAGAGGCAATTTATCATGGCCAATCCGCCATATCTTTTGGACTGTGGGAGGAAACCGGAGCACCCGGAGGAAACCCACGCAGACACGGGGAGAACGTGCAGACTCCGCACAGACAGTGTGTAGCCACCTGGGGTGGCCACGTCCCGATTCCAAAATGGGCATTCGCAAAGAGTACAGGGAAATTTGGACAGTACTAGGAGAACAAGCAGGTGCAAGGTTTGCCTGTGGATTGGAACTTGCAGGTCCCAGGCAGAACTGATACTACAAGCCATTAGCATAGTAATGAGCTATCTCCGGGGACAAAAGAGAAACATTTAAACAATCGGTACCAGGGCAGACTCCCCGGCGCCAATGGAGACTAAAACAAAGGCAGGCCAACGGTTACCTAGGGCCCGCCCAGCGATCGAGGAACAACCCCGTTATTGGAGACAATCGATACAAACGATTGGGACATGGTCCAATTAATTGGGACCAAGTTCAGGAACCGCCCAGAAAGGCGTGAAACCCTTTGGGGTATAAAACAGAGTCCCCAAGGTCAGAGCGCTCTCTTAAGAACTCTTGAACTTTTCTTTATCACCTTGGCATTTGGCTCTCAGCGACGAGAGACCCGCCAAGCACCAGCCAAGTAAGTCTAAGGTCAACGCACGCTACGAGATAGGCGCTCCTAGCTACTATTCTATACCAGTTCGAAGCCAGCAGTATCAGAACCAGACAATGGCCATTGTTCCTCTGACTGAGTGGGTGCCCGAAGCTAAGTATAGGCTTTTAGTAGTAGTTGTAGTTTAGTGAGTAGAGTTTGTGCATGAGTAATAATTGACTGTGTGTGTAAATAAATGTGCATTGATGTCAAACTTACTAACTGATGTATCGAGTCATTGATCAGTATTCGGTTTTGAACCTTGTGGTGGTATCAGAAAGATACCTGGCAACCCTTGAGCAAAGGTAATTAAAACAGAGCAAATTAAGGAAAGCATAATGAACAACAAGTGACCCAGCGGGGAATCGAACCTGGGACCCTGGCGCTGTGAACCACAGTGCTCAGCCCCTTGTGCTACCGTGCGGCCCTAAAGTAATATTAAAAAATAAGGAAACTGTCACAAGCCGTCATTAAAGAAGAACAGCTCAGCACCTGGCTCTAAATAGCTAGCACATCCAGACAGAGGACCAATGAGGCTCTCTGTGGACAACTAATCTGTTCTACCAATTTCTAAGTTGAACGATTTAACAATCAGCACTTCTTTCAAAACGGTGAATGTGAATTTCTGACATTTAATTATTCAGAATAATTTGGATGAAGATGCTTCACCAGAAGTTCTCAACAAGTGATCCACTTAATGATTCAATGTAGTCATTCTGGAACAAGCATCAGCTATTAGAAATCCATTTACCCTGGGGGCAGCTGACACAACATTTTAAAATAGTGCTCCTGATTGTTTCAGCTCCAGACTGGGCAGATAGGATGAACCCCTTCATCTCTTGGCAGCCGGTAAAGGTTTCAAATTCATTAGCAGCAAAATCTCCAACTCTTTTACGGGGGACACAGAATTCCAGATCAAAACAGCCTCAGATTCAGCCTCAGTCACAAAACAAAATCTTAAAGTGCGACTTGCAGCAAGTATGATGGAGACGTCACAGTGTCCCTCCCTCTGAAAAAGAAAATCCGGGTTTGAACCCCACCAAAGGACGTGATAGACGAGTATGGTGTCTTCATAACGTGGCCAAACAGGTTGAGTGTCAACCTACAGATCCTGACAAACATACCAATGGCTGGCAGTTAAGAGTGGGGGAGATTCCTGGTCATCCATGCTTGATGTGGAGTGGCGCCCTCACGCCATAAGCCTCTGGCGACAGACAAGTGACCTGTTCCAGGTGTCAGGTGGATGACACTGAGTGTTTATCAAATAGCTTCAGTGATGTCAGTGTGTGGGCGGAGCTGGGCTGTCTGTCTGGCTTTTACTTTCGTTTTGAGCTGGCAGCTTAGAGTTTAGTTTTGTTTTCAGAGTTGGAATGCTGCATTGAAAGCAATTCTTCAGCTCATTGATGATTTCAAAGTAATACCGGTTTCTGTAGAGAATTTAAACCTGCTATCTTTGATATAAAAAAAGGGCTTTTTGACTTATGGATGTTGTTTGGGAAGTTATTAGGGGTTACCTATGGAGTACTGTGGGCGTTATTCTCCACTCCCGATAAAAATCGGGATGGCCGTCGTGAAATCGGCCGAGCTTCACGACGGCCTCGGGGCCCGCTCCCCGCATCTAATTCACCTCCACCCAGGGGGCTAGGAGCGGGCCCTCGTCATTCCCGGCCGCGACCTCGTCGCTCCAGAAATGACGCGGAAACGGCGCTTTTCTGATGTCATCCGCGCATGTGCGGGTTGCCGGTTCCAACCCGCACATGGGCATGACATCAGCGCGCAGACGGCACGAACCCGTGCATGCACGGTGTCGTCTTTCTCTTCCGCCGCCCAGCACGATGTGGCGGCTTGATCTTGCCGGGCGGCGGAGGGGAAAGAGTGCGTCCGTTTTGGACGCTGGCCCGACGATCAGTGGGCACCGATCGCGGGCCTGACCCCTCCCGAGCAGTCGCAGTGCTCCCGTCCAAATCGGGCCCCTAGATGCCCCAAACAGGCATCTGGATCCCGTTTCACGAATGCAGCGACCAGGTGTGTTTGCTGCCGTGGTGAAACGGGCGTGAAGGGCCGGCCACTCGGCCCATCGGGCTCGGAGAGCGGCGATTTTTCCGAGCCGGGGGGGAGAATCGCTGAGGGTACCAGGGGGGCGTAAAAAATGTCGGGAGGCCCTCCCACGATTCTCCCACGCCACGTGGGTAGCGGAAAAGTCCGCCCTGTATCTTTTGGGGGGTGGTCAGGGTTGGTAGTTGATAAACTGTTTACTGTGTGTTTATAAAATGTTAACTGGATTCATAGAATAAACATTGTTTTTCTTTAAAAATACTTTTAGTTCTCTGTTGTTCACTTTTAATTCTCTGTTGTTCACTTTTACACCTGTAAAGTGGACCCTTGTGATCCCCATAACCAAAATCTATTAAACATTGTGGGTCAGGTGAATCCATGACATACTTTGGTGTCCTCTAAACCCTGGCCCATAATATTGGAATAACTAACAATGCAAACAGAAAAAGTCTACCTTAGTGCACCACTAGATTTGATTTGATTTGATTTATTATCACATGCAGTACAGTGAAAAGTATTTTTCTGCGGCCGAGGGAACGTACACAGTACGTACATAGTAGACAAAAAGAATAATCAACAGAGAACATTGACAAACGGTACATCGACAAACTGGTTTTGGTCACAGTGCAGATCAGTTCAAGGGCGAGTCGTTGAGGAGTCTTGTAGCTGTGGGGGAAGGCGCTGTTCCTATGTCTGGATGTGCCGGTCTTAAGACTTCAGTATCTTCTGCCTGATGGAAGGATCTGGAAAAAGGCAATTCCTGGGTGGGTGGGGTCTCTGACAATGCTGTCTGCCTTGCTGAGACAGCGGGGGGTGTATACAGAATCAATGTGGGGGTGGCAAGTTTGTGTGATGTGTTGGGCTGAGTTCACCACACTCTGAAGTTTCTTGTGATCTTGGACCGAGCAGTTGCCATACTAAGCTGTGATGCAGCCGGATAGGCTGCTCTCTATCGCACATCTGCAGATGTTTGTGAGAGTTGATGCAGACACGCCAAATTTCTTTAGCTTCCGTACGAAATAGGGAGGCTGTCGGGCTTTCTTGACTGTTGCATCAACGTGAGTGGATCAGGACAGATGGTTGGTGATGGTGACCCCCAGGAACTTAAAAAATGACTTAAAATCTTTTTTATAAACAGGTGTGGGAAGAGAATTGGAATAAATTATGGTAAGTGCAGAATCTATTCTGCAATATAAATTTAACATATGGGCCATAATCATACCACCTCGTCATGCCCGACTGGGTGATGCAACAAAGCCGGTAAACCTCGCAAAAGGCCTATCGCAAAATTTACGATGTGTGAGGTGCCCCAATAAGAATCTCGCGCTCATCCCCTAGTGCCTGGGATCAAACGCCCGCACCTTGGAGACCTCGTCTTGGCGCCTTTTAGCATGATCCACACAAACATGGACCAGGTATAATGGCACTTGGCGGGTCTCCCAGGAGATCGCAGGACCACGGGTTGTTGGGCTCTGGACAGGATGGTACCCTGGCACTCCCGATTCCATCTGCACACCTTGGCACTGCCACCAGCGCACCCTGACTGTGCCACCCAGGCACACTGGCAGGGGCACCACGAGGGTGCCAGGCTGTCAGTGCCAAGATATCCAGGTGGCAAGTTTCCCATGTCGGGGATTGGGTCTGGGGTGCCCTGCCCTAATGAGGTGGGGCGAGGGGAGATTGAGGACCCGTTAGTCGGTAAATTGGGGCATGGGGGGGGGGGGGGGGGGGCTCTGGAGGCCACGGTAGGGGGTTGAGAGATCGGGGTGGCTTTTAAAACTGGCACTTCGATCTCTTCTTGCACTGACAAACTGAAGTCGTTGGTGCAGGAAATTAATGTAAGTGCAGCTTGGCAGGTCTTTCCGCGCTGAGGCCCAAAACAAAATAGAGCCCTGCTTGTTAGTGGGTTGTTATCAGCGCTGCAGGCTAAACATGCTCAAAACGGGATTCTGTATTTTCCCATCAAATCGCACCCAAGTTTAAGCCAAACAAAGTAGGGTCCAAGAGAAATAAATTGATCTGATTCAACCTGGAATATGGGGCAATAGTTAACTAAATTGCTCTTTTGCATTGATCTGGAATGTCTTATTTTTATTTAAGTGTAATAATCTTATCAGTGTATTCATCTTTAAATAGAAGATGCCTGCTGAAAGAACCCCTGAATATTGACTTAAAGAACAGTTGCTTTAATTTGGCAAGATATAAGAGACAAAGAAAGATTTTTGTAATGTCACGGTCACGTGATATGGACTCACAGATTTATTGGAAATTAACATTTAAACTTCAAACGAAATGGAGAATGGACATTCTGTTTTTGAAACAAAATGTAATTACGAGGTTAGGTGACATTTTTTATTTTCTGTCAAAATACATACACAAATCCTTGGAAACTAGCGTACATATTTGGATAAAACATTAAAATGCAAATTACCTTTCGGGATATTTCATTCAGAAGGTATGAAAGCACCACAAACTTTCTTGTGGATTAATGGCTACCATTATTCAAATAGTTACAGAAATATATTCACAATGAACATGCAGACTTCTTAGCTTCTAAGTGGAATTCCAAGGAATGGGTGTGAGATGAATCCCATTCCAGCACAACGATATGCAAACAGGTTAAACTTGGCCATCATTGTATGTCAAATGCTAAGGCATCATAGACCATCCGGGCTATCAGGGAGGCAAAACATCGGCCTCTCTCCCCACGTGGACTCACAAATCTTCCGACACTCCGAATATCGCCAGCTCCAGACTCAGAGCCACCCCTACACCCAGAATTTTGGACATTGCATCCGAAAACCCCTTCCAAAATCCCCTCTACCTTGTACATGGCCAAAACACGTTTCGCTAGCCCAGCCCGCACACTGCCTCCACCCTCATAAAGACCCACCTCATCCTTGAGACCATCATGTGGGCTCTGTGCACGACCTTAATTTGGATGAGGCTTAACCTCGCACACAGCGAGGATGCATTCACCCTCCACAGGGTTTCCCTTCACACGCCGACCTCCAGCTCTTCCTCCCACTTACATCTGACCTCGTCCACAAGAGCACCCTCCATATATATCCGCCACTCTCCCCTCCCCAATGTCATCCTCTGACAACAACTTGTCTTGCATCATCGGAGATTCACCTGAGGAAGGAGCAATGCTCCGAAAGCTAGTGTTTGAAACAAACATGTTGGACTTTAACCTGGTGTTGTAAGACTTCTTACTGAACATCGGATATGGCAGCTCCGGAAAGGACGGCACCTCTTTTCTAACAAAGTCCCTCACCTGCAGGTACCTGAACCTGTTTCCCTGAGGCAACTGATACATCTCCTAAGCACCTCCAGCTCTGCAAACTTTCCTCCCACAGATAAGTCCCTGAAGTACTCCATCCCTACCTGCCGCCACCCCCGGATCTTCGTGTCCAGCTCTGCCGCCGTAACCTATGGCTGTCACATATCAGCGCCCACAGCAACATGCCTTCCAGTCCAAAGTGTTGCCTACACTAATTAAAAACCCTCAACGTTGATACCAACACCGGGCCTCATGGAGTATCGGACCGGCAGAAAATGGCAAGGGTACCAACAACAGTGGCCTCAAACTGGTCCCCCTACACGACAGTGCGTCCACCCACCCGAAGACCTAACCCTCCTCCACTGCCCATTTCCTAACAATTACAATGTTTGCTCCCCAGAAGTAATTCAACAGGTTCTGCAAAACCAGCCACCCACCACCACCATCACCACATCGATCCCTTTCCAGAAACACCCTCCTCACAAGCAGGAACCCACTCCAAATCCATCGTCATAAACCACCAACTTCTACTTCTTCTTCATTGGACCAAAAGGGAAATCACAGGCCTGCAATATGTCAAGCCTTCATCTTGAAAGAAGCATGAGACACAGTGAATTTATGGTCTTTAAAGACCCAAGTGCTTGCCACCTCTTTTGTAACCACCTTTTCGTGTGTATGTACATATGTGCTGTTGCAAATATATTTTGGGTGTTGTGTATTAGCCATTTGTCCTTATCCATACCCTGTGAGAAAACCTGTTGTAACGGGCTAATACCTCATAATATATTTTTATGAAATATATATAGGTATACACATACATATATTATCATGGTTAATTTCTAACATTTAATAAATGGACAAGAAGTTTTTAAATGACTGAAGCTACATCTGGCTGTGACCTTCGAGCAATAGTAACTAATCTGGCAGTGGAAGGAGTTTGTACCTTGTATTCTCTGTTGATATTCTAATAGTTCCTGTGGGCTACAGAGACCAAATACAAAGGGAATTATATGAAGGTCTTAGCCAGGCCTGGCCACGGGAGTCTACCAGTCTGTTAGGACAAAGGACCCTGCAACCTTCCTGTCAAATTCTTAATGGTTGGAATATTAACACTCCCAAGAACCTGGTCAAAGCCAAGTGGAGATGTGGGAGTCATGTGACATGTGCCCCGTTAGCTGGGAGCAGCAGGTGTACTGTCTTGCTGTCCTACAAATCAGTCTGGCAACTTCCAGCTATCAAGCAGCAACACAGAAGAGGGCTCTGCCCAGGCTTGAATACCTGGTGCTAGCTTCATTGTTTATACTGGAACTTCGGAACTTCTGTACCATTACCTACAAGACTAATTCAAGTCTATGTGCCTATCTCATTGTGGGAGCCTTCTCTACTGGCAAAGTGAATTATCCAGTGCTTTCAGCAACTAGTTTTCAGCTTGCCGACCATTTTGTAAGAATACACAACTGGACTTTGATACTGGACTCACGTGAAATCATTATTATTTTTTCTCTGTGGCCCTTGCCCTGGAAATCCTTCTTTCTCTATCCCACCTTTATTGTATGAGTGAAAAGGAGGCCACATTGCGACTTTCCTCCTCTGTTTGCGTGCGCACAAATAAACTAACCCTCTGAGTTTATCTCAAATTTGCTATGGAGTTATTCATAGAAATTGGATCACACCAAAACCAATGGATTGGGAAATACATTATCACTTATAAAGGAGATAGCAAATCAAGAACACCTTTCTGTTTATGGATTCATGAGTGACATAAGAAACCAGGGCTGTTTACTGCCCCCCCCCTATCTGCAGCACTGTTCTTGAGCATAACAGCACTCACAACGTAAAAATACTTTTCCTTTAAAACACACCTGTTTTCTGTCAGACGAGAGGTGGAGAAAGGGGAAACTATCCTAATATCTCTCCCCTGTCCATCGCAATCATTCCTATCACATTTTGAGAAACTTCTCAAAATATTTCACAGACAATGAATTACTTTAATGATGTGGCAAGTATTCAGATTTACAATGCAGCATTCCCTCAGAGCTCCACTGAAATATGATCCTGGATTACTTCACTATCTCATCACAAAGAGAGCTGAATCTGAATGGAAATCTAGAATTTTGGTAGAATTGGGGGTGGAGAATAAAGAGGTGGTATTTACATTTCTCAGCAGGGTGAGGGAGGTGGAACGGAAACTGAGTGCTCCACTGTCACCCACCCCCGTCATCTCAACTCATCGAATCAAGCGTTGGAATGCTAATTTGTGGATGTCTGGCATGAAGGAAGCCAATTAGAGCTGCAAAGGTGGGGTCCACACCCATTTGGGAGTCGAGACTGGGACATCATGCTGCAGAGGTGTTTTGCCATTCACAGGAAGTTGGTCATGGCTACGAATTTAAAGACCCCCTGATCTCTGACTCTCTTTTTAATCATGATGTGGAGATGCCGGCATTGGACTGGGGTGGGCACAGTAAGAAGTCTTACAACACCAAGTTAAAGTCCAACAGGTTTGTTTTGAATCACTAGCTTTCGGAGCGCAACTCCTTCCTTCGGTGAATTCACCTGAGGAAGGAGCTGCACTCCGAAAGCTAGTGATTCAAAGCTATTCTATTGGACCTTAACTTGGTGTTGTAAGACTTCTCTTTTTAATCAGCAGTGAAGGAACAACGATAACTTTCCAAGTCAGAATGGTGAGAGACCTGGAGGGGATCTTCCAGGTGGAGGTGATCCCATGTGCCTGCTGCCTTTGTCTTTCTTGGTGTTAGAGGTCATGGATTTGGAAAGTGCTGTTTGAGGAGCCTTGGTGAGTTCCTGCAGTGCGTCTTGTTGATGGTGCGCACTGCTGCTGTGCATCGGTGGTGGAGGGAATGAATGTTTGTCGTTGGGGTGCAAATCAAGTGTACTGTTTGGTCCAGATGATGTTAAGTTATTTGAGCATTGTGAGAGCTGCACCATCAGGCAAGCTTGTGCCCTCTAAATTGTGGACAGGCCTTGGGGAGTCAGGAAGTGAATTCAGTTCCTGATGAATGGTGACCCCAAAAATGGTGGTGGTGGGGGAATCAGCGATGGGCATGCTGTTGAATGTCATGGGGTGATGGTTAGACTCTCTCTGATTGGGGATAGTCTTGACTTGACAATTGTGTGACATGATTGTTAATTGCCACTTGTCAGCCCAAGCCTGAATATTGTCCAGGTCTTGCTGCATTAGGAGATGGGTGGCTTCAGTTTCTAAGGAGTCACAGATGCTGCTGAATATTGCGCAATGATCAGCGAATATCCCTAGTTCTGACCTCACGATGGAAGGAAGGTCATTGATGAAGCAGCTGAAGATGCTTGGGCCCAGGATACTACCCTGAGGAACTCCAACAGTCATGGAACCGAGATGATTGACCTCCAAATCCTACATTAGCATCTTCCTTGATGCCAGATATGACTCCAACCAGCGGAGAGATTTTGACCTGATTCCCCTTAACTCCAGTTTTGCTAGGGCTTCTTGATGCCACACATAGTCAATTTATTTATTTATTTATTTTTATTCTTTGATGGGATATGGGCATCGCAGGCTGGGCATTTACTGCCCATCCCTTTTTGCCCTTGAAGGGGCAGTTAAGAGTCAACCACATTGCTGTAGATCTGGAGTCACATGTAGGCCAGACCAGGCAAGGACGGCAGATTTCCTTCCCTGAAGAACATTAGTGAACCAGATGGGTTTTTACGACAATCGACAATGGCTTTGCGGTCATCATTCGACTTTTAATTTCAGATTTTTACTGAATTCAAATTTCACCATCTGCAGCGGCGGGATTTGTACCTGGATTCCCAGAGCATTATTCTGAGTCTATGGTTTACTAGTCCAGTGACAATACCACTACGCCATTGCCTGCCCTAAATGCTGTCTTGATGTCAAGTTGAAATGAAATGAAAATGAAAATTGCTTATTGTCACGAGTAGGCTTCAATGAAGTTACTGTGAAAAGCCCCTAGTCACCACATTCCGGCGCCTGTCCGGGGAGGCTGATACAGGAATCGAACCGTGCTGCTGGCCTGCTTGGTTTGCTTTAAAAGCCAGCGATTTAGCCCAATGAGCTAAATCAGCCCCTCAAGGTATTGAGGGATTTGATAGCCTCCATCAGAGAGAGTGGCGTAAGTTTGGATGATGTGGAGAGATCCCAAGTGGACTTCAACAGGTGGCAGCGAGCCCAGTGCAAAATGTACTTGCTGTCAGAAATTGCAGGCTCAGGACATTTTAGCTCTCGGGACTCATCTACCGGGTATCTGAATTTCTGGAATGGGCAGTAAGTGACAATTGGGCGAAGAAGTAAGGACAGCCCAGAGGTTACTCGCTGAAGGTTTCCAATGCAGCTATGTGGGACAAGTTTGATTTTGGCATGGTATCGCTATGGGATAGATTGGGGGGGCGGAGGCCCAGATTTTCCTTGTGGAGCACGGAGAAGCCAAACTATTCTACCTGACACCACAAATTATGCTTTACACTTACCATGGAGGTCCTCTTCTGGCTGAGCATCTTAAATAACATTTACGCATGAGGCTGCCACACAATGTTCCCTCGAATTTCATTTCACTCCAAGCAGCCCATTTTCTTATCTTAAAGCAGGGGTGGGCAAACTTTTCCGTGCAAGGGCCACATTCAGAATTCACAATTTTAAAGGGCCGCATAGTATATTAAGTAAAATAATTAATATTTAAAATAGCCAAAATAAAAGGTTTTTAAAGAAAAAAAAGCAATTAATTTTTATTAATTAATATTTTAAAGTAGAAACTTTACATGAAACACATTTATTTGAAAAACAAAGTAACTCAGTTTAAAGAAAAAAAGCAATTAATTTTTATTAATTAATATTTTAAAGTAGAAACTTCACATGAAACACATGTTGTGCCGAGCATTGATCACCCTACTCAAGTCAACGTATCCACCCTATACCAGTAACCCAACAGCCCCCCCCCATTAACCTTAAAATTAAAAAAAACCATTTTTTAAAAAAATGTTTTAAAATTTTTTATGACTTGATCTTGGTGGGCCGCATAAAGACCTTTGGCGGGCCGCATGCGGCCCGCGGGTCGTAGTTTGCCCACTCCTGTCTTAAAGGGAATGCCATTCAATCCCCTGATCAATGCATCCCCAGTTGCTACACCGCTGTGCATACATGTTTAGGAGGGAACATTGACCTCAGATGAGACTAGAGGGGCCTTATCCCTCTGCCAAAATCCATGCCGCTAAAATCGGAGAGCAGCAAAAAAAATTGGAGTTGCTCCATTTGAACTACTTGTTTTCCCTGTTCCTACCAGGCGCGGAGAATTAAAATTCCCTCCTTGATGTTCACAAAATGTTCTGAATTTAAACAAGAAAATAAACTATCTTGTCCAATTCTGCAGGCTGTCTTATCGTTGTGAAGCGCAGTCATATATGAAAATGACTGGAGACTTTCTTCCTCCCGAAACATCTGCAAGATTGCCAATTAACAAAATACTAAGAGATAATTGCAGACGTTAATAATTCATAGGCTATTTAGGGAAATCTAAAGCAAGGTATAAAGCAGCTATCACTTCTCCTACACAGTACTGTGAATGAGGAAATTTAAATATTAAAAAGAAGCCATCAAAGGAAACATTTGCATTCTGCAGATGCTTCTCTGATCCTCAATTAACTGGACTTCAATGTACCGTCAATGCTTGGATTTAAATATGAAGGATGGCAATAGGACTTGGTACAAAGGACAGAACTGTTTTAAAACTTGAAGGGTAACTTCAACTTTGTAAAAATGCATTCACACACTACAGGTTTAGAAAGAAAAAGGAAAATAAGTTCAGAACAATGGTAGTTGGCTACGGCTCTGAACGTTCTCAATTTACAACACCATTAGTGTCACCAATCCATTCATCACCAAACCATCGTGGAAATGGGTTTCTGGAGCATCCACCTGTTTTTGGCAGGAAGCTACTTGCAGTAAGCAAATCTGACCCTTATCTGTTTGATTGTGATGCAATTTTCTGGCAGGAAGGGGTGCGGCATGTGTCAAGAATTCTTCCCAATAGTTCTTTGGCTGTCAGCAATCCAGTCTCTGCAATCTCATCTCCCTCTTTAATTCATGTTTGGAGGGGCGAATTGCCAATGGATTTCTGTCACACCCAGCGAGCTGCCTCTGAATACCGTTCATCCACATGTTTTCTGTGAGGCAAACCCAGTTTGCAGTCATGAATCATCTCTGTGGAATGTTTTTCGGTCTGCCTTTTGTACAATCCCTAAGTCACGCTACAATTTAGGAAACATGTCCTGCGGAGGGCACACTCCTGGCACATGCAGTTGCCGTACCTGCGACATCACTGCCAATGACATCCGAGGCAACTGCCTGCATCAAAGATGGTGCAGACCAACCCATCTAGAGAAAAAAAAAATACTTCTTCAACCAGAAACCAGGCTATAGCCTCTTCTCTTAAAAAGAAAACTGCATTTTTAAATAAAAATGGTTCTATTTAAGGAGATTGTGCTGATCCCCATGCTTTGGGGAAAAGCCTCTATTATCTTTGTGGACTGCCCCTTTAATTCCAAAGTGAAACTGGAGAGTATTCTGAAAAGGGTGCAAGTGGCCTTCCTAGCAAGCAGTTTGGTTCTGAGAAATGCCCATGTGTCCTGAAGTTGTCACAGCGCTGAAAGTTAAAAAAAAACAAAGGGTAAATAGGCAGCTAATTACAGCTTGTCTCAGAACCTTCAGCTCAATTGAAGAAACAGGGGGAAGACTTTGAGAATATAGCTGAGAATAGAGGAGGGGCCGTGTTACTATGCCTGTTAGAGAGTTGGGAACTGAAGACAGAGAGAACAGGGAATATAAATTGGACAAGGCCGCCACTGCTGCCGTTTCACTTTTGCCAGAACCAGCCAAACTAATCAAAAGGGGTTCGAAAGAGGAAGCTCTAAGGATTCTGTACCATCGAGTCTGTTGCGAAGCTAGCTGGGGAGCTGCTGTCTGGGTGTTGAACGTATCCAGGAACTTGGACGGAAGACGAACACTGGTGAAAGTAACTTGAGAGCTAAATCCATTGAGTGGGAAGTGAGAGATGCTATGTACTGGAGACCAGGTTGGCATGACTGTGAGATTGCACGCAGTGCCACATTTGTGTGTAAAATGTTGTGAATGTTTGTAACTAGGTGAGGCCTATTTGTGGTGTGTTCAACTATTTAAAGTGAAATATGATTCATCGGTTAACTAATGTCTGAATAATTTCCATTTTAGTTGACGTGTTACTGTATTTTTTTAAAACGTGAATTCTTGTCCATTGGTTTTGTTTCCTTTGGCCTCATTTAGATTTCTTTCTTTAAAAAGGTTATTGGTCTGTACAGCGTATCAGAAAATTACTGCGTCAATTTCTGACCTGAGGTCTTTGAGATAACCACTTCAAAACGTGACTTGAATGCTCCAGAATGCAGTGATTTTCTGATCCGATGGGACACTGACAGATATTTTGACAATTTTGAATAGACAGTGCACTGCTGTACTCTGTATCGAATCAGTGTTGTGTCTTTCCTGTGCAATGGGAGAATTTACAGGGCTAGTTTCCTCTGTTTTTAACGGGTGCAGGAGAGAGGCAACATGTGGGGGCTCGGGCGGAAGATGGCAATGGATCAGGAGAGGGCAATGCATGGGCTGGAGCAAGGGCTTGGCAGATGGGTGGCAATAGTGAGGCAGTGAGCAGCTGGCGAAACCGATGGGTTTGGGAAACCAGTGCTTAACAATGTTCACTCAGGTCTCCAAGATGCAAGGGTTAGATCCCGCACCTTGGCTAACTTCAGCGAGGGCATATTCAAGTGAGCCTGACTGCACACTTGAATATGCAAATCTGGATCCTGACCTCAATGGGCGGAATCCAGATTGTACGCCTCATGAGATCTAACGAGATCTTACGAGGCTCAATGAGGCCATTAAATCTCACGAGAGGTGTCTCGTGAGATTTAACAGCCTCATTGTGTCCCAAGTTGGGTGCGACGAGGCCCAGGTGTTGTATTGACACCCAACCAGAAGCATAAAGGGTGCCTTAATTGCACAATTTATGTAAATCAACTTAAAATCTGCAGTAATTAATGTAGATGGTGGAGATGCCGGCGTTGGATTGGGGTGAGCACAATAAGAAGTCTTACAACACCAGTTTAAAGTCCATTTAAAGTCCAACAGGTTTGTTTCGAATCACTAGCTTTCGGAGCTCTGCTCCTTCCTTAGGTGAACATTCACCTGAGGAAGGAGCAGTGCTCCGAAAGCTAGTGATTCGAAACAAACCTTTTGGACTTTAAACTGGTGTTATAAGACTTCTTACTGTAATTAATGTAGAGTAAGTATATTCAGGGCTGGAAGGGTTAATCTGGGACTGGGGAGTGGCGATTTAGCTCCAATAGCTGGCAGCTGGTTTGTGATGCAGAGCTAGGCCAATAGTGAGGGCTCAATTTCCTACCAGCTGAGGTTATTCATTCCCTAAACCTTGCCCTTTGCCTGAGATGTGGTGATCCTCAGGTTAAATCAACACCTATGGTCATCTGGGACGATGTGGACTTTACTTACTAGTTCTTTTATCTGCCACATGATGATGTTAAGGGAGTCATATGACTTGTCTTAATGGAGACAGCTCAGTTCTATGTTCTATGTTCTATGGCTCGGACTGACGAAGCCTGCTATCTTGTCTGTACATGGTTATGTTCCAGAATAAATAGTTACTGTTCAGACCCAATGAGTGGGATTTTCCGATCCTGACCTCCACAGGGCCGGATATTGCTGCCTGAGGTCAATGGACCTTTCGCTGGTTTTTCAAACTTTCCGTCCCGCCCACGATGATTCCCTCGGTGGCAGGGCCGCAAATAATCAACCTCTGCCTCTGAACCTCTGTCGTTAACCACCGCAACATACAACAGTTAACTGCAGTCCAGGTTACAAAGAAATTACATTGAAAACTTTACAAACAAAATGTTGACCAATCCTTTCTCCTTTTCCATCGCTGACAGCCCTGCTCCAACATTTCATGTTTGTTCGGTTAAAAACTCAATTTTTCTCATTCCTCCCTTATCCACAGATGGTTTGACTGGGTCAGGTTCAAAAAACCAGTCAGTCGTGGCTATTCCAACGAGTCAGTCAGTCAGTCAGCTGCAGGAGAAATCATTGGTGATAAAATAACAGTTCTAAATTGGAAAGCTGTCTTGCTTTCCAATTGCCAGTCAAGGTGAGAATATCTTCTGCTGGCTGGGTCACAGGCTGATTGTTATAATGTTTGAGTGAAGTGAACTCTCTCGTTGGTCCTGCAGCCTGGGCGTGAACTTTTCTGATGACAAACTGACTGAAAATACATTTTCCTTGTGATCGAGTGCCAGAATAATACCTGAACCTTTTGTCGAAAATGTGCTGCTGCATCCCTCAGAAAGCAATTTATTGTTTCTGACAAATCGGACTGATGAGTACAGGAGATGATGAGACTGATTAAGTGGTTATTTTTTTTTTTATTCGTTCATGGGATGGATGTAGGTGCCACAGGCTGGGCCAGCATGTATTGCCCATCTCTAATTGCCCTTGAGGGGGCAGTTAATAGTCAACCACATTGCTGTGGACCTGGAGTCTCATGTAGGCCAGACCAGGTAAGGATGGCAGATTTCCTTCCCTAAAGGACATAAGTGAACCAGGGAGGTTTTATTTTTACGACAATTGACAATGGTTTCAAGGTCATCCTTAGACTTTCAATTCCAGATTTTTATTGAATTCCAATTTCACCATCTGCAGTCGAGGGATTTGAACCAGGGTCCCCAGAGCATTGGGTCTCTGGAATATTCGTCCATTGACAATACCACCACGCCACCACCACCACTGCAAGAGTACATATTCTAAAACTAATCTGTACCAGCAGGTATAAATAAAGAACACCAGGTACAAACTGTGTGCAGGAAGGGTTTACTGAAAAAGGACAAAATTAGCAATCTTACTATCACTCAATATAGAACAATGACTGGTTTACTGTGCCAGGTCTATTACACATTGACCAACTTTGCCCAAGGTGGCCTTCTGAATGTGCGCAAATAAATGTTGCTGCACAGTAACAGCAACTGGAAAACTGCCCTGAAAGAAAATGCTACTCCTCCTCCTTCTTTGGCAGGCTCTCATGATCGAGGGTGACTTGCTTCCACTCCGGTCCAATGAGTTCCAAGGTGACGGGTAAACCCAATATACAGGGTCTGCAGTCCTGTGGGGCAGGTGATGCTTGCACGATCGGGTAGACAACTTGTTTGGAGGTTTGTGCTCTCTCTCAAATGTTTCAACTTTGCTTCTGCATGTTCCTGATGATGTCTCTCAATGTATTCCCAAATGAACATTTTCTATTTTGGTCGTTCACAAACCAGGGGCTCCCATGAGTTGGCAAGGATTTTTGACCACTTCAAAGGTGTTTTGAGGATATCCCTGAAGATTGTCCTACCATCCTTAACATGACCACCTGGATTAGGTTTTGCAGAGATTTAGAAAGTGTAATATAAAAGGTTAACAAACTGGGTATGCTAATATAGATGATGATGTACCACTGATTCCAGTCAGCCATGTGTTAGACTCTTGAGTGACATGTTAGAATCATGCCTAAGAGCAACATGCCCATTCTGTAACCTGTTTAGATGCAGTACTAATATGCAAGTGTTCGGCAGGTACCAGAGTATGCTTATGGCATAAGAATGAAGTCCTATGCCTGGAGTCCAAGACAGAAAAATCCAATTTCAGAACATGGTGGCAGTGATGGAGCCATCAATATAAAAGACTCCTGCAAGTGGCTGGTTTAGCTCACTCAGCTAAATCTCTGGCTTTTAAAGCAGACCAAGCAGGCCAGCAGCACGGTTCGATTCCCGTACCAGCCTCCCCGGACAGGCGCCGGAATGTGGCGACTAGGGGCTTTTCACAGTAACTTCATTGAAGCCTACTCGTGACAATAAAGCGATTTTCATTCAAGTGTTGTTGGTGTTAACGAAGGAACAATGGAGGGAAGAAACCTTTGACAGCAGCTCAAGAATTGTTGGCAAAAGAAGGAGGGAAACTGGAGAGAGTTAATAATCAATGTATTCACAAGTATTTATGAATCACATTCCTTCCAAGAAATGGAAAGTCCAGAAAATGACACTACAGAGATTCTGGGGGAAGTAGATAGTCTTAATCCAGACTATAGGTAAGCGATGGCCCAAATTCAAGGCCAATACAGAAGATGAGACTGTCTTGTCCCCATATTTTCAGCAATTCTTCCCATTCCCATCCTGGAGCAACCTTGTGCAGTGAGAAGGGTGGCTCTCTTACTACCCGACAGAAAGCAGATGGTCCTCCTGAAAAAATCATTGGGAATTCATCTCTTTTTCTTTTCCTGACAGTCTTACGGGAAATCTGTTGTTTTCTCCTTCGTCCTCTCAATTCACTGAAATCTCAGATCTTCAATAGCTTTTCAGTTTTTGATACAGCTGCAACAATTTTCTCCAGAGTTGAAGATCATTCCTCTTCTGAAGCTTCTTTCCAGAGCCCTTCACAACAGGGCTCTTCTACTCCCAGGTGGTCCAATGGTCAATGCTCTTCAGTCTTCTGATTTGGGTCAGTCTGAAAAGTCTTTACATTTCAGTCATCCTGAAACCAACATCCGATTTTCCGCTATATACTCACAGCAATACTATTGCTGTGGTGGCAGTGATTAGCACTGCTGCCTCACCACACCAGGGACCCCAGGTTGAATTCCAGCCTTGGGCTACTGTCTGCATGGAGTTTGAACTTTCACCCTGTGTCTGCATGGTTTCCTCCGGGTGCTCCAGTGTCCTACTGCAGTCCAAAGAAGAGCAGGTCAGGATGATTGGCCAAAATTGCCAAAATAGACTAAAATTGCCCCTTAGTGTCACAAAGATGTGCAGGTTAGGTGGTGTTCTGGGGATCGGGTGGCGGAAATGTGCCTCAGTTGTGCTCTTTCAGAAGGTCAGTGCAGACCCGATAGGCCGAATGGCCTCCTTCTCCACTGTAGGAATTTTATGGTTCTGAAGTGTTGACCTACCCTGCAGCTGATGATATCCTACTAGACGCAGGAGAAAGTTCTCCTGTCTTGAAGACATCTTCTCTAAGGACCGAGAATACAGAGGTAAATTGAATCCCCCATCACAGTGGCTTAGTGAGGGGAAGAGTAGGAGTTGGAGTTGAGTAGAATCTGTAGTTGTCAAAAAAAGGAGTTACAGAAATGTAATGTAAATAGTTAAAGACAGTTTCACATTGTTGTTAAAACAAAGGACCATGATGTATTGAAGGGAGGTGCAGTGTGAAGTGTGAACAGATGGGATATGCATGATGTACCACGACATTAGTCAGTCATGTGTTGCACTTTCAACATTCCCACTCGATAATCTGTTTAGATGTCATGCTAATTAACAAGTGTTAAGCAGACACCAGAGTATTTCCAGTCTGTCTAAGTACCAATCCCTACGCTTAGAGTCCAAAACATAAGGATCCAATCTCAATACAAAAATATATTCCAGTCTTTTGTTTCAGTCATCCAACCAGAAGATACTCTTGAATACTGAAAGTCACCAAGGACCAGAGGCTGCTCTCCCCAATTTACGAGCTGGCCAGCTGGTGGTAATTTAACCTGAGGGTCACCACACCTCAGTCAAGGGGCAGGGTTGAGAAGGTGGGGCCTTCATGGGAATTCAGCCGGCACAGGAATTGAACCCACGCTGTTGGTGTGCCTCCACCTCATGAACCAGCCACCCAGCCAATTGAGCTAACTGATCCTAGCAGATATCCAAAGGCAGTTCCGGTTGTGCAGAAGTAGCAGGTTTTGCTTGTCATAATATACACCAGTATATCATGGTGCAGACACACACACTGATGGACATATAGTAGGACCAATCAACATGCATAACACCGCAGCCAATCACCAGTTAGAGCACACTCACTATAAAGACAGAGGGCATCAGTTTTCCCGCTCATTCGGGATGCAGCCTTTCAGAAGTACAGAGCTTACAGCACAGATCCTCACCATGTGCTGAGTGATTAGACTGGTTAGGATAGGCACAGGTCTTTAGTTTAATCTAACATCGTGTTAACCCACAGTAAGAGTATGTTCAGCAGTTTATAGTTTAATAAAATAGTGTACTATTTTAAGTGTTGGTGGCCTGTATGCGTTCCACGGATCCAGAGCACCCAACACATCATTGCTATTTGCCAAGAGTAAAATCCACGTATTGAAAGGTGTGATTTTGCAATGTTGCTCGATTACATCAGAATGATGGACCATGACAATTAATTATGAAAGCTATTGACCTATAGTGATCATGTTCACCTGAAAAGATAATACACCGGCCTGAACAAAATGAAAACTAGATTTTAAAAATGAGACACGAGTTTTATTTTAGTTCATCTTTTACTCTATTCATGGGAAAGATCTTTTATATTATGTGCGTTAATCTAGACAACATTAACAGTAATCTGAACACATCAATAATTAATTTTTTTTTAATAAATTATGTTTAATTGTTACTCAGTCACTGCCTGATGTGGAAAATGCATCTTTACACCAGTTTTACACCTCAGATGATTTTTCTCTCCACTGACCTCAATGGTGAGTAAAATTAGAGTGTAAAATGGGTGTATGACCAGAATCAGTACCTTTCTCCCCAGTGGATTAAGTTAGTTACAACCCACAAGCCGCACTATATAAAACAAAACAAACAGAATTATTGCCAATCACAGAATATACTCTTCCACAAATAGATTAATAGTTACCAGAATTCTGCAATGATTTAGAAGCAATTTGTAACTGTAATTAATTTAAGAATTTCATTTAAGGATTTCGACAAAAGTAAATATCTCATCACTTTTCGTTGGCAGGTCTGTCATTTTAAAGAGATCAGTTTGGAAACAGCAGCTGGTATAATGTCATAATAACTGACAAGCTGACATAGATCAAATTTTCTCTTTATATCAAGTAATGGAAAAGACCAACAAGAGCTGTGAATTAGTCAGCGATCGAGAGGCGTTTTTCACAAAATTTATCTTTTAAAAATAGATACTGGTGAAGCAAGTACAAATCTTTCATGTTCGTTTGCAGATACTCATTAGTGGGAAGCATTGAGAAGCATGTCATTTTTTGCCGGTCTCAGGAATTCACTTCTTAGCCTTTCTTTAGTTTTTATAATAAAAGGTCTATTTTTCTCACTTCTTGCAGTGAACCACAAATGCACATGCACACATACACACACACACATACAGTCACGCATGTACACACACAACATATAACAGGAAGTGTGGTGTGCATTGAAATTTCCAATGGGAGCAGAAAATGTCCCCAATTAAGGCAAATTAAAAATTTTATTTGCTCACCGAAGATTTTATCCTGGTTGTTCTTGCGTGATAGAACTTAATTCTTAAAAATGTAATACATCAACCATTTGGTAGGATTCCTTTCCTGCAACCAGCAATGATTTCTTTAGGCTTTATTCATTATTTAATTTTCCGATCAGGTTATTTTCCTCCAAACAATGAGCGCGATCTAACCAAATTCGTTCCAGGTGTGGTAGCAAGCGGGAAATGCCGGGAGTTTCCCGACAGCTGACCTAGTGAGGCTGCCACAGGTATCTGACATCAATTAGGCCACTTAACTAGGCCCCACAGGATTCACGCTGCAAATGATGATCCCATCGGCTGATTCACCAAGACCGTGCGCGGCTGCTCCTTGCTAATGAAAGGAAGCCGCACTGAAACCGGTCCCACAGAGCAAACCCCAGATAGGATGCAGCCATGCCACCAAGGAGACCCACGCCGCAATTCGGGGATGCCGTTCTGGCCAGGCTCGTCGATGGGGTGGAGTCGTGATGGGACACCCTATCCCCCGAGGGAGTCGGTCAGCCACAGGGCAGCTAGTATGGCTTGGGAAGCCGTGGCAGAGGCCGTCAGCTCAGAGTGTGACCAGGAGGACGGCCTCACAATGCCACAAGAAGGTCAATTACCTTCACTGGGCAACACTGAGGAATAGGCATCAGCCCTCTGGCACCAGTACTGCCCGCTACCCCTGGGGGTCCCCTCAATGACCCCATACCTGGCCCTCCCCCCCACAACCAGCACAATACTGACATGTGCCTGATATGCCCCAGTGCTGAAGCCCAGCTCTCGATGTTTGATTGTTGGCTGCTTCCTCTATGGTGCTGATGTTCCTAGAGGTCAGGCACGCTGTTCAGGCTTCCTAGTTCGATTGAGATGCGATATAATAATCATCGTTTGAGACATGGCACCTGTACCCGCGAGAATGCACTTGAGAATATTTTGTTTATAAATCGGTCAACAGAAGATTTGAAAATGAACTATGTAACATTCCACATATCACACTCACCATCAAACAACAAGGAAATGTCAGCGTACCATATTGGTACCAATACAAAGCTACATCAACTTATTTTCACGAAAAACAACTTCCTTGTTCCATGTATCAGTGCAATTCTCTGTCCAAGAGCTGCAGCTGTGTAGGCCCTGCCACACGGCCCAATCCCTCACCGGAACCAATATCCAGCATCGACATATTCCACAGGTGCTCAAGGTGCAGTTGAACAACCTTGACTTCCAGAATGTTTAACCCATGATAATCTACCAGTTATATGTAGTACGCACCACACCAGCAACAAAAGCATCAGCAATCTGCAAAAGCATTTCTTCAACGGCGTCATCAGGCGACACATTTGGATCAATGTCGTGCATCAGGTCCCACAGTACCTTCTTGCTTCAAATTGGATTGCCTTCTAGAGTCATATGTTTCCCCCTGAGCCCAGTGTTCCAGGACACAGGTATCTTCAAATAAATTGCCCTTTTTTCCGGCTACAGAAAAGGAAGGAAACAGCAACAGCAGCCTCCAGGCATCTGCAGACACCAGCAGGAGCAAGCAGAAAACACAACCTGCAAAGATTTTGGTTTATTGACAGTATCAAAAGACAAAAGACAATACAATGAGGACACCAATCACGTAGTACCCATAACACACTCACCAGCCCCCCTCCCCCAACCAACATCAGTGGGAGGCACACCAGCCCAGTCCACTGAAAAAAGTGACTCTAACATGGAGCACGGTGGAGGAAAGAGAGAAAAACATTCCACCCCTCCCAAAAGGGAAACAGTTCAGCCCAGAACCAATCCAGCACATTATAACCAATTACAAATACAGAACATGCTACACCGAAAGAAAATACGAAACAGGCAGGAATATAACGAGGACGCTAGCTGCACACCAAAGACAAAATTGAGACATAAAGACAAAAGAATACAATATCACCAGCTGCTGAGTCAGCAGATGTCACCACCACCCGCCCCCTCTGTAGCTCCAGCAGCAGACTAACATTGGCAGGAAGGTGCTAAGAAGCAACACTAACCACCGGAAAAGGACACCGATACGGCGCACAGCGGAAGAAGGAGCGAGAACACCCTACTCTTTCTCCAGCATGCGTAATTTACCAGAGTCCTGGCCATAGCAGCAAGGGGGTTGCAGTAGACAAGCACACAGCCACCTGGCAAAAATGCAATACAGTGGCAGCAGTGCAAAAATGATTACCCCGCCTCCCCCGCAGCTCCCACAGCAGACCTGCATCAGTGGAAAGCCACTTGGTAAGCCAACCACCAGAAGGTTTCACTGACCTGGAGCATAGCGGGGGAGGACGAGAGAGCGAAAATCACCTCCCCTTCTCCAGCATTGACAGCGTCTTCTAGTGACTCCCAGGTTACAGAGGCAAGAGGGGCTGCAACTGCCAAAAAATTATCCATCATAGAATTCCCCCGGGTCACTGTCTATGTGGAGTTTGCACATTCTCACTGTGCCTGCGTGCATCTCATCCCCACAACCTGAAGATGAATGAAATGAAATGAAAACTGCTTGTCATAAGTAGGCTTCAAATGAAGTTACTGTGAAAAACCCCTAGTCGCCACATTCTGTTTGGGGAGGCTGGTACGGGAATTGAACCATGCTGCTGGCCTGCCTTGGTCTGCTTTCAAAGCCAGCGATTTAGCCATGTGTTAAACCAGCCCCTCACCCCTAAACCAGCTGTGCAGGGTAGGTGCATTGGCCACGCTAAATTGCCTCTTAATTTGAAAGTTTTTGTAAAAAATGAATGCACAGTCAACGCACAAAAAAGACCTTTAAAAACATCCACAGACTGCTCAAGCAAGCCTTCCTGCATCCTCAGCCCGGCCGTGGGCTCACCAAAATCCTCCCCTCGCCGCATTCCAGGTAAAAGAGATCAAAAGGCAACCATCTTCTTTCTTCCTTCTCTTCATCCACAAAGCAGCAAGTAAGCAGAAGCAGAAGAAGGCAGCAGCAAGCAGCAAACCCTCAGCTATAGCAGCCTCCAGGCATCTGCAGCCACCAGCAGGAGCAAGCAGCAAACACAACCTGTAGCTGTGAAGTGCTCTCACAACTAACAAGGTCAATTCATTATTATCAATAGCCTTCCACTGTGACGTTAGAGACTGCTCACAGTCAAAGGGAGTTAATGTGACCGTCAGTAAACAACCAGGAACAGGGCTCTACCCTTGCAGCATTTAGCGGAACAGACAGGCAGCAGCTGTAGTTGCCCCTGTCATGAGTATCCACAATGTTTAAAGATGATTCGACGGCCTCATGGACGAAAAGCTCCTCACCCCCCTCCCCTCCCAGGGGTGCCACATTTACTGGAGTGCTTCAACCCTCCCCCGCCCCCAACCAAACACATCCCCCCTGAAGAGTCCTCCCCAACCCCCTTGTGGGGTTCTCCCCCCCCCCCTCCCCCACCCTCCCCCCAGCACTGGGACCCTTGAGCTGGCCATTCACCAGTTTCACGTTTTAAAAGAGGAATACTAAATGACGCAAACGTGATTTCTCGCTGGGGAGCCAGTTAATTCCCGGGACGCCATTATATTCGACTTCAATCTCACTAATGACGTGAAAATGGAAAAAATTGAGGTTTAATGATATGCTCGCCATATTTGGCCGTGATCCAGAGTTCCTCATTGGGTGTGGGCCAGTTGGGTAGCAAACTGATTCGCGCCCGACGCCAATGTCGATTTTCGCATTTCCCGCAATTTAACCTGCACGCCAAGAACCGTGCTGGGCGCAACGCAGTGGTTAAGTCGCACCCATAGTTTCAGGTTCTCTAGTAGATGTCTCAACCCTGAAAGGCATTACAGCCTCTTTTCCCAATAAAAACTACTAGTAACATTTACTTCTGATGCAAACTCTGTAGATGAACAAGTCAGATAGAATGAAGACCGTCATGGCACTGGCACACAAATGCATGTTGACGATAATTGATCTGCATGGTGCCTCCCCATGAGTTTGTCCGTCATTTAGACCGTGTAAGATATTGGACCACTCTGAGTCAATACCATTGCAGGGACCCACTTCTCACTAGCGACGTAGCTGCACGCTAACACTTACTCTCCTTATTGAAATAAGCCCTTCCTTGTTTTCCTTTCTCATCTCAAGATCTGTGACTCTAGGTTTTAATCTGCTGTGTCAGAAGTCTCCTCTGGCAAGAGTAAATGAAAGGCAGTCGTCAGCTTGCTTTTCATCAATAGCAAAGCACAGTAGGGATTCTAGGGATTCTAAAAGCTGATGAACTTTGTGTAGTTGCATGTGTCGCATTTCGGTATGTTGATGGAAACATGTTTACACGGTGGTGAATTGAGCATTCAGTGCATGTTTCAAGAACTGGACAAACCTTTCGGGCAAAACATTCATGAATGGGTGGTAAGGTGCTGACTTAATATGTTGAACTCCACGCTTCTTTAAGTAGTCTTCAAATTCTTGGTCTGTAAGCTGTGACCCACCGTCACTCACGACCTTCTCGTGTTTTCCAAATCTCAGAAGATCTTGTGGAGTTGCTCAATGGTTTGTTCAGCTGTGGTTGATTCATTGCGACCATCACAGGCTATTTTGATTGTGTGCCTACAATGACCATGAACATGTACCTGCACGATGTGGGAACTGGTGGACCCCATTGTGGTTCCTCATGAACATATCTGTAGCAAGTGGTGATTGCTTGAGGAACTTCAGCTCAGAGTTGATGAGCTGGAGTTGGAGCTTTCGGATGCTACGACACATCGGAGAGGCGGAGAGTTACCTGGACGATGTGTTTCAGGAGGCAGTCACACCCTTTAGATTAACTACCTTGAAATCGGCCAGTAGTCAGGGACAGAAGAGTGTGACTATGAGTGAGATAGGTTGATATCGTGCTCCCGCTATTTCCTCCAGGTGCTTTGGTCTCCTCCCACAGTTCAAAGATCATGGGCGAGATTCTCCCATCGGGAGACTAAGTCCCGACGGCGGAGTGAAAACCGGAGTGTTTCACTCCAGCGTCGGAGGCCACTCCTCGACCCCTATTCTCCCACCCCCGGGGGGCTAGGAGCGGTGCTGCGTCATTTACGCGCACTGGGCCTTGGCGCCGCGTAAATTACGCGGCCAGCGCCGCCTAAATTACGGCATCCGCACATGAGCGGTTGGCGTCCTCCCCGCGGGCGCCGCACAAGAAATGTCGGATTGATCTTGCGGGGCGGCGGTTCAGAGAGGCCGGCCCGCCGATCGGTGGGCACCGATCGCGGGCCAGACCTATTTTGAGCCCCCCCCCCCCCACCCCGGTGCTTGATCCCCCCCAGCGTTCCCGCCGGCAGCAACCAGGTGTGGACGGCGCTGGCAGGAACCCGTCATATTGGGCAGGCCGCTCTGCCCATCTGGGCCGGAGAATCGCCGCTTCCGCGTTACAAACGGCGAGCGGTGATTCTCTGAGCGGCCTGCCGTAAATCTCGCCGCGCTGGTTTGGGGGGTTGGGAGAATCGCGTGCGGGTGCTGGGGAGGCGTGGCAGGACTCGCCTGGTGCCCCAGCGATTCTCCCACCCGGCATGGGGGGGGGGAGAATTGCGTCCGTGGAGTTTAGGTGGATTGATCTTAATAAATTGCCCCTCAATGTCCAAAGGTTAGATGGGATTACGGGACTAGAGTGGGGGCAGGGGCATGAGCAGGGTGCTCTTTCGGAGTGTAAGTGCAGACTTTATGTGCCGAGTGCCTTTGTTTTGCGCTGCCGTAATTCTATAAACACTAGTCAAAAAGAAATTCAGACGTTGCAAGGACAGTGACAGCTCTGGGGCGCTTTTAAAACCTTATTATCATAATCTAATTAAAACATATAAACATTTAAGCATGCCACATGTAAAATAATATAATAATATAGTGCAGATTGAAATAGTTTCACAGATTTAAAACAAATAACCAAACCTATGTCCACTTATAAATAATTACCTTTAAACAGAAAACACGCAGCTAAACGCGCTCGCTATGGGTTTTTGTTTCTATTTTGTTGAATCAAGCCGTAAGTGTTGTAAATATTCATGCAGTTTTGTACCGATGATCAATATATCATCGAGGTAACACTGTACCCCCTGTACGCCACTGAGGATCTGGCCAATTGAGTATTGAAATAAAGCTGATGCTTTTTGCGTTATTCCAAAAGGCAATCTCTAGTCGCGGAATATCCCGTTGTGAGTGATGGTGAGCAAATGTTGAGATTCAGCTGACACATTCAATTTCAGGTAGGCCTGCGATAGGACAATCTGGCTGAACTTCGGTCTTTGGGCTCGGCCTGCAAACAAATCTTCAGTCAATGGTAGCAGGTATTGATCTGCACGTTATATCAGATTGATTGTCTTAAAATCTCCACAGAAACGAATTACACTATCCTGACTTATGACAGGTGTAAAAGGTAATATCCACTCACTAGTAGTGACTGGTTCTAAGACTCTTGTTTCTACTAGTCGCAGTAGATCTGCTTCAACCTTTGAATGTTTTGCATAGGGTACTGTTCTAACCTAAAGACATTTCAGCTATTTTCCTTAATCTTCAGGTACACTTGTACACCTTTCATCGACTCCAGTGCGTCTTCGAAAACACGGCGGTATTTTTCCATTATGGTCCGCAAATCTGACTTTGAATCAATTAAGTTGTTGGCAGCACTCCAATTCAGTTTACTCCTTTCCAGCCAAGAGGGGCCAAAGAGAGCTGGAAAACGTCCTTGCACCACATGGAGTGGTAACTGTGAAGTTTGTCAACTTACCTCAACCTTGACAGTGGTGCATTTGCTCAGCATTACTATCTCTTCAGTATAGGTCCTCAAGATCACATCTGCTGGTTTTAACGGCTGGTCATTAAGTTTCTGTTCATAGATGGTCTCAGAAATTAGGGAAATGTCAGCCCCCCCCCCATATTGACCTCCATTTTAATAGGTTGCCCATTCAACTTTGGCACAACCCCAAAAACGATGTAACTCCCCCTAGAATGAATTGCTTTCGTTTCATTGCGCTTGTTATTCTTTTCCTCCACTTTATGAATTTTGTTAGTTGAATTTGGTTTGTTTCATCCTTTGAATGAGTTCTGTGTCTTTCTTTCAGTGTTCTTCTCTGGAGAAGTTACTTTACACCAATCCAGCAAGCTCTTGCTGTGTGGCCAGTTCTGCCACAATTTTTACAGAGGCTGTCCTTGCCTGTAGCAATCAGTCTGTGAATGGCCTGCTTTTACACAGCGATGCTCGGTGCGAGGTAGACTTCTTCTGACCAACAGCAAGTTTATGGATCCTCATGCTTGTTCCAAGCTGAGAAGCCTCCATAGCCGCGAGCGCCATTCAAACAGCAATACCTCATGCAGTCTGCAGACTTAGATTACATTCCATTAATAACCTCCTACGAATGGTCTCAGCCTGAATCCACGTATTGCCAGTTTAAAATCTGTACAGGCCCTTCCTTTGAATTCGTTCCCCAAAACCTCACCGGTTCCGATGCCAGCAATTTCTGACCTTCTGTTAATAAGTTGATTGATTGATCTGTTGAAGCCGCTCCATTCCAACAATGTTTTTTGAAAAATAACATTTTTCTTTTTTCTTCTGATCCCACTATCATCGCCAGTTTTCTTTTTATATACTGTTGTATCGTTAAACAAACAGTACAAAAGAAATAGGATTGCAAATGCACGTGGGTGCGATGCAAGTCACGTGACTCAGTTCTTAAAGGGACACTGCACACAACCACAATAACCCATATATACAACAACTACAACATGACAATCTGCTAGCAGTGGGGAAGATGGAAGATAGCCCTCCCACCTAGAGGACAAATCATATCACTGAAGTGGCCTCTTGCCGGGCCCTCTGTTGAGTGAGGAGGACGGTTGGTAAATCCCACCAGCTTCCCCTTGGGCTGGAAGGTGGAAGCACCCTCCGTCCATGGAGAGATCACCCTGTGGCAATGGCCATCCCCACAGCAACAAAGCTCCAGCCCTCGTCAACCATACCGCTCCACCTCGCAGGGGCATACCTTTTTTTTTTATAAATTTAGATTACCCAATTATTTTTTCCAATTAAGGGGCAATTTAGCGTGGCCAATCCACCTACACTGCACATTTTTGGGTTGTGGGGGCGAAACCCACGCAGACACGGGGAGAACGTGCAAACTCCACACAGACAGTGACCCAGAGCCGGGATCGAACCTGGGACCTCAGCCCCGTGAGGCGGTTGTGCTAACCACTAGGCCACCGTGCTGCCCTTCACAGGGGCATACCTGACTCGCCCCAGTGTCCCAGACTCTACATATTTTATTGTAAGGGTGGCATCTTTGCTGGTTCTCCTTGCTGGGTACTGACCCTGCAGCGGCAGCCACCCCTGGTGATGCTGGTGGGACTGATGAGCTGCTCGTCCTCCAATCAGCTGACACGGTTAAACACTAAATTCAAATGTAATGTTTAATACAATTTGGCAATTTTGTGCATGTCCAACAAAAGACAGGCTAAATGATACATAAGAACTCATAAAAGCATAGGGGGTGAAATTGGACAGGGACAGGGGAACTAAACAGGTTGGATACACCGGTTATCCAATTCTCCATAAGTCAGTGGAATTGATTATCCAGCAAGATGAATGCATGCAATCAATACTGGCTCGTATGACTCCATCCACATCTAATTTATCCCCCATAATCTTCAAAATTGGAATGAAATTGTGGAAGGAGGAAATTTGTGAGAAATCGCTGCACACGGGCGCAGTTGACGCATTTGCTGCATTCAATCAATTAATGAGAAATGCTTCACCACAACAAAGCAAAGAAAAGCAGAATGCGAAAACAACAAGTCCAAAGCACAAAACAAATAAATATGCTGACCAGAGAAGGAGTGCCCAAAAAATCGGAGGCAAGGAAGGAGGTAAATGAAAATCTGTGAGCAAGGAAACCTGTCCCTTCTAGGATGAAAGGGAAAATGCTGGAAAATCTCAGCCAGTCTGGCAGCATCTGTAGGGAGAGAAAAGAGTTAACGTTTCGAGTCCCATGACTCTTTGTCAGACTCGAAACGTTAGCTCTTTTCTCTCCCTACAGATGCTGCCAGCCTGGCTGAGATTTTCCAGCATTTTCCCTTTCGTTTCAGACTCCAGCATCCGCAGTAATTTGCTTTTGTCCCTTGTAGGTGTGTCTACCCTGCGGGACATAAAAAAGGAACCGGTGCAATGTGCTGTAAAAGATGGCCCTTAAGTTACAAGCAGTATCTCCCATTATTTTAAAGTGAAACCAAATGTTCTTGACTTAAATCAACCCGAGTGGAAATCAGGCTGAATTGGGCAAAAAGAGAGTATAGAATCCACAGACTTGAGAGACTCTAGATCCAGGATCTAACGAACACCAAGAGACTTTCTATCAATCTAAAGAAATGAATATTGTGAATTTAGTAAAGCAAGGGGAGTCCAAAAGAGTGTCTTAAGTCTTTTTATTCAGCAAATAACGTTGTCTACATGAGGCCTGATACACCTCACCAGGTCCTCTCCCCTTTCTGGTCAGCCCCACCAACTGGCTGAACTTTTATATCATAGATTATCATAGAATTTACAGTGCAGAAGGAGGCCATTCGGCCCATCGAGTCTGCACCGGCTCTTGGAAAGAGCACCCTACCCAAGCTCAACACCTCCACCCTATCTCCATAACCCAGTAACCCCACCCAACACTAAGGGCAATTTTGGACACTAAGGGCAATTTATCATGGCCAATCCACCTAACCTGCACATCTTTGGACTGTGGAAGGAAACCGGAGCACCCGGAGGAAACCCATGCACACACGGGGAGGATGTGCAGACTCCGCACAGACAGTGACCCAAGCCGGAATCGAACCTGGGAACCTGGAGCTGTGAAGCGATTGTGCTATCCACAATGCTACCGTGCTGCCGTGTTGCTAATCAGCTAGTCCGTCCATAGTGTCCATAGTGGAGCTTGCAGCACCAATCAGCACAGGCAAATAATCATCCTCAGCTGGATGTGTCCCATGCAAGTTATTACAGTGAATTAATTGATTGAAAAATGAAACTTCCAATATTATCTGAATGGTGCACAAGTCAGAAATCTCGACAAAGTTTTCCAAAGATTTGCCTATGTGGCAATATTATTTTCTGTGAATGTAGTTTATTCTGAAAGCTTACACATTTTTGTATACCTCTTTGCCCAGGGGTATTCCAACAAAGACTCAACACGGCACAGATAGTCTGCTTTACTCTTTGGAAACAAACCTGCTAGCTATAAAGCCATAAGCCACTGCAGACAATTTTTAAGACAAGCCAGTCCCTATCTATTAGAAGCACCTCTCAGCCTTCCCTGCCACTTAAAAAGCTGAAATATAATGAGAACTATAAAATTTAAGTATTAACTCACCATTCCATCACCGAAGATTGCTAGTTTTCCTGTAATGAAAAGTCAGATTAAATTGCAAAACTTAACATCTCCAGAGGGGGAAAGTGACAGGTATAAAATGCGCTGACACTTATATGAAAGCAGAGTGATAGTGTGACAGTTCCCAAAGTTCTAAAATGAAAACAGAAATGAAACAGCTTTGAAAAGCTACCTGAATCATTCATTTAAATATGCCAATTCCTCTTCACATGTTTTGCACAATAGTTTTTTATAAATTCTTAAATGGACATTTTACGCACTTTACGTAAATCAATGTGGTTACCTGATAGAAACCATTTAATAAATGGTAGTTAAAACTCCTAAAGATGCTCCCCAGAGCTGTTTCTTTCTATTTTAATTGTTGCGATTGAAACAAAGGATGCACTAGACAAATTTAAGAAGTAGGAAATCATAGTCCCAGATGGATTGGAGCTGCAAATACTCCAAAAGACTAGGGAGGAGATAGCAGATGCACATACTAAATTTTTTTTAAAGGAATTTTTTTTTTATTTATTCATTCATGGGATGTGGGTTTGCTGGCTAGTCTAACACTTATTGTCCGTCACGAATTAGCGTCGGAAAGATGGTGATGATCCGCTTTTTTGAACCGCTACAGTCCATGAGCTGTAGGTGCACCTACAGTGCTGTTAGGAAGGGTTTTGACCCAGTGACAGTGAAGCAACTGTGATATAGTTCCAAGGTACTTGGCTTAGAGGGGAACTTAGAGGTGGCGTTCCCATGCACCTTCTGTTGTCCTTCCAGGTGAAGAGGTCATGTGTGGAATTCTCTATCCCGCCGCACCAGATTTTTGGTGGGGCATGCCTCTGGGATTCTCCGTCTTGCCAGCCAGCCAATGGGGTTTCCCATTGTGGGCTGTCCCGCGCCACCGAGAAATCCCCAGGCTGCCGGCGCAATGGAGAGTCCCAACAGCGGAGAATCCAGCCCCATGGATTTGGAAGGTGCGGTCGAAGGGACCTTTGTGAGTTTCTGCAGTGCATCTTGTAGAAGGTACACGCTGCTACCGGTGTGCCTCGGTGTTGCAGGGAGTGAATGTTGAAGGTGGTAGATGGGGGTGCCAATCAAGTGGACTGTTTTATCCTGGATGCCATCAAACTTTGAGTGTTGTTGGAGTTGCACTCATCCAGCAAAGTGGAGAGTGCTCTATCAGACCGCTGCCCTGTAAATGGTGGACAGGCTTCAGGGAGTCAGGAGGTGAATTATTCACTGCAGAATTCCCAATCTCTTGACTTGCTCTTGTAGCCACAGTATTTAGATGGCTAGTCCCATTCAGTTTCTGATCAGTGGTAAACCCAGGATGTTGATGGTGGGAGATTCTGTGATGGTAATGTCATTGAATGTCAAGGTGACGTAACTAGATTATTTCTTGTTGGATATGGCCATTGCCTGGCACTTGAATGTCACTTGCCAGTTCTCAGCTCATACCTGGATATTGTCCAGTTCTTTATGCATATGGGCTCAGACCATTTCAGTATCTGAGGACACTCAAATGACGCTGAAGATTGTGCAATCATCAGTGAACATCACCACTTCTGACCTTCTGATAGAGGGAAACTCATTGACAAAACAGCTGATGATGATTGGGTCTAGGACAGTACCCTGAGGAAATCCTGCGGCAAAGTCCTGGGACTGAGGTGATTGATCTCGAACAACCGTAACCACCTTACTTTGTGCTAGTAGAGAGTTGTCCCTCTGATTCAGTTTAGCTATGATTCCTTGGCACCATACTCAGCCAAATGCTGCCTTAATGTCAAATGCAGTCACTATCAAAACAGATCTTCAATTCAACTCTTTTGTCCATATTTCGATCAAGTGCAGGAGGAGGCCATTCAGCCCATCGTGTATGTGCCGGCGCTCTGCAACGACAGCCCTGCCCTTTCTCAGTAGCCCGAGAAATGTTTTCTTCTTAAGGTGCTTATCCTAGTTCCTTTTGAAAGCCCCAATTGTTTCTGCCTCCACCAGACTCTCAAGTTGTGCATTTCAGATCCTAACCACTCACTATGTTCAAGAAGTGTTAGAGGATGACCCTTTCTCTTCTCGCCGCTCCTTGTCATTTTCTCCTTCACCTGACAAAGAGGAGACCAGAAAAGTGGATTGTATTTCTATTGGGTCGGGTTGACTTGGGTGCTCATTAAAAATAACGGGTGGGTCACTATTCAGCTATTGGAACTTCCCTTCTTTTTCTTTCCCAACTAAAAATATTAGAACCCAATTTTTTTATCGTACGTTCCTGTGCAGTTTACCCTTCAGTTTCCCTTAAAGCTGTTAAATCTAGTACCTCCTAACACAATCTTTTAATCTCAGTTTATTTTCCACACTGAGTATGTAAATATATTGACTTTTGCTTTTTAGCAAGTCTCGTTAAAACCTTGCTCTTTTATCTCATTCTGCTCCAAGCTCAAAACCGGTCAATTTGTGTTTCAGCTTTAATTCCCTTTTCTCCTTCTATCCGCTATACTTTCTGTTAAACTCTTTCTTATTTGTATATGAACCTCATCTATTTCAATCTTCTTCACTTGCAATGTGTCTGCTCTTATTTTCCTAGTTTGAATGACATTTCACTTATTATGGACCTGGGTTTCGAGAACATCAAAGGATATCATGGAGTTCACCTGATTCACAACTTTGAATAGATTTTGGTTCTGGGAGCACAAGGGCCCACTTTACAGCTGTCACGCAACAGAGAGCTAAAAGTATTTTTCAACAAACACAACGTTTATTCTATGAGTCCAGTTAACATTTTATAAACACAGAGTAAACATCTTATCAACTACAACCCTGATAGACCCCCCATAAGATAAAGTACTGTATAGGTAACCCTTAGTAACTTCCCTAATAACATCCATAAGCAAAAACACTTTTTAACAAAGACAGTAGGTTATCACTTTTAAATTATCAAGTGATCTGAATACCTTGTTTAACATACAGTAACGGGCAGCACGGTAGCATTGTGGATAGCACAATCGCTTCACAGCTCCAGGGTCCCAGGTTCGATTCCGGCTTGGGTCACTGTCTGTGCGGAGTCTGCACATCCTCCCCGTGTGTGCATGGGTTTCCTCCGGGTGCTCCGGTTTCCTTCCACAGTCCAAAGATGTGCAGGTTAGGTGGATTGGCCATGATAAATTGCCCTTAGTGTCCAAAATTGCCCTTAGTGTTGGGCGGGGTTACTGGGTTATGGGGATAGGGTGGAGTTGATGACCTTGTGTAGGGTGCTCTTTCCAAGAGCCGGTGCAGACTCGATGGGCTGAATGGCCTCCTTCTGCACTGTAAATTCTATGAAATTCTATGAGACACCAGTATACATCTGTTTGGTTTGAATGCAGCTCTCCAACAGAAAGCGAAACTAAAACACAGAGCCAAAAAGAGTTTCCAGCTCCACTCACACAATTACGTCACTGCAGCTATTTGATAAAGCACACTTTTCTTAAAGGGACATTCACATGACACACTTTAGTATTTATCCATTCTAATAGTTTATTAGCTCCCTTCTCTTTCGGATGTAGCCCATCTTTGAGGAATAGATCCCATCTGTCCATCTGACTTGACTATTCAGAGTAGGGAAAGACAGAAATAGTTTTGGAGATAAATGGGCTTTTTATTTCTCCCATAGAACAGACAACCCTAATTTTCTTTGGATAAGCACACACGTACCTATTGTTAATTGTTCCGCAGTGTACAAAACTTACTGATGGTTATTCAACTTTGAAGAACTTTGTAAGAAACCAGGTTGTACACCTCATCATCGGTTGCAAAGAAGCACTGCAGATGACCCCACCAAACTAGTGCCTCATCCTCTTATAGTCATTGAATGGCTAGATCTGCATTTCTGGAGCTGTCTCTCTGCAGGAATTTAACTAACGTAAAGCCTAGAGACATTATGCACCTCCTGGGCACTTTATTGTTTCCAGGTGGGCGCTCCTGCTGCGCTAGATCAGGAGAAATCAGAAGGCTGCTGCGATTTCACAGCCTGAAGGCAGACCAGGATAGTCCACCGTTTTCTGTTTGGTGGCTTCAGTTAGTTCTGTAGTTCTGCATATTGCCCATGTCATTTTGAAAGGATTTTAAGGAGAGGAGATGAGATGCGGGGGGGGGGGGGGGGGGGGGGGGGGGGGAGGATGAAGGAGGAGAGAAAGAGAAAAGAAACAGCAGAGTCAAAGAGGCCACGCACAATTTTCGAACTGGAGTTGGAGAGAGGGAGATCGTGAAAGGTGATTTTTCTCTGATGGCCTCATGTTGTCAATGATTGTGGAAAGGTTTACTTTACTTCTGGTCACAAGCCAAGGATATTGTGTGCATATGTCTTTATGCCCACAGACGCTCCTAGTTTCAGATGTAATAAATCAAACAATTTGTGCATTGTGTTTTAAGTAGCAGTTTGGGTTAAGATCCTGCTTTCCAGCGTGAATCTACTTAGTCAAAGAGTAAAGTTTGACTGTTTCATGAATTTTATTGTGTTACTGCTACACCATGGTAGATATTTGAGACAATGGGGATGATTGTCCAGCAACCTTGCGCCCGGCGCAAATGCCATTATGTTGGGAAAATTCCAGAAGAAAGCTGAAATGGAATTTGCACCAGCCACAAAGCAGTTCATAATGTCTCCAGGTCCTACCAGTAGATGTAATTAGGTTCACGCCCAGCGAGGGCACCATGCTGGTGGGTGGGGGAACATAGCACCGGAAGATATGGCGTTAAACCGATTTTGAAAATTAAAATATATTTAAATGAGCCTCACGTATTAAAATGAACTATTCATTTAAATATATGTTAATGTTCAAAAGCGGCTTAGTTCCGAATATTTGCAGAACGTGCTACGTTCCCATCTGCCAACATGACGTGGCGTCGGTGGGAATCACTCCTGCTCTCCATTTGTGGATGGTGTGATGACCATCAGGTGTGATGACCATGCCGAGGGGCTCGGAGGGTCTCGGAGTCCCCCAGGTGTTTGGGACATGGCTTGCCCTTTGGCAACCGAGAAGTGCCAACCTGGCAGTGGCAACCTGGTTGGCGTTGCCAGGTTGGCACTGCCAGACTGCAGGGCCTGAAGGGGTGGTGCATAAGGCGATCCATTGAGAGAACCCGGTGTCCTGATGCTGGCGATCTATGAGGAGGGAGGCAGAGGGGTGGGAACATGCCATAAATCAGGAGGATCTCCCGATGTCCGTGGGGGGGGGGGGGGGGGGGATGTGGAGGAGGGCTTTTTACTTTCACTTTGAGTTCAGGTCACCCTTGATCTCTGTGAAGTCGGGCTTGCAATCGCGTTTAGGCCCCGCCCCTCACAGTGACGTTTCAAAACACACCCCACCTCTTCACAAAAATGGTAAAGTGTGGGGAGGAGGTCAAGTTGGGAAACCTGCCTGTTTCTCTGTGGAGAAACACGCCCAATGTACTGGCTGTAGTTGTCATATATTGCAATGAACTTCCGCTTGTGACCATGGAGTGATCGGTCACATGAAGGGCTGTTCCTGTTCAAAGTCACAGAAAAGGGGTCTTTTTACCAGATCCGGGTGGAATTTTGATGAAAAGGCGTAGGTGAATGTTAGAGGAGTAGTTTACCACTGGAATGGTATGTCTTCTGATCACCGGACCAGCAGAAAAAAGTGAGAGGTTTGGCTGGAAAGTTGAAACAGTCTTGTGCTTCACAGACAGTCTCTTCCAGCATGCAGGCGGGGGAGGGGAAAGCTGTAAGGCCCCAGATACAGAAACTGATGACTTTTATCAAGGAGGAATTCCATAAACAGAGGAAATAAATGCATGAGGATCATGCAAAGGCAATTGCAGAAGCTGTGGCACCCTTGAAGAGTACTTTGGAGCGGATGGAGAGGTGTTTGGAGGTGCAGGGTCTCTGCGCACAGGTCTCTGAGGCGGTGATCGTGTGACTCCATAAATTTGTGGAGAAAGAGAAAATTCTACGGTGGGCCAGGGAGAAGCGTAGCTGCGACTGGGAGGGAAATAATGTTCACAGATTCGGGAGATTGAAGGAGTGATCTCGGACCACAGCGATCGTGTGGTGACTCTGGAGGCTGAGGTGGGGCTCCTAGCAGATCTTTGTAAAACGCTGAGGGCAAAGGTTGAGGAGCAGGAGAATATCTCGAGAAGACAGAACCTGTGAATAGTGGGCCTGTCTGAAGCAGCGGAAGGTGTGAGTGCCACGAGGTACGCCTCGAGGATGCTGGCAGGACTGATGGCAGAAGGGGTGCTAGAAAAGGCACCTGAAGTGGACCGAGCGCATTGGTCTCTGAGGCAAAAGCCTAGAGCTGGGGAGCTGCCGCGGGCGGTGATCGTGAGACTCCATAAATTTGTGGAGAAAGAGAAAATTCTACAGTGGGCCAGGGAGAAGCGTAGCTGCGACTGGAAGGGAAATAATGTCCGGATTTATCAGGATATCGGAGCCGAGTTGGTAAAATGACGGGCAGGTTTCAACAAGGCCAAGGCGGTGCTGTACCGGCGGCAAAATGACGGGTGACGTTCGGAGGCTGTTGCTGTTTGCGCTGGCCATAGACCCATTGGCGATGGCTCTCAGGAGGTCGGCAGAGTGGCAGGGGATAATGAGGGGACAGAGGGAGCATCGGGTGTCGCTCATTGCCGATGACCTCTTGCTGTATGTTTCAGATCCGTTGGAGAGTATGGGAAGGATTATGGGCCTGTTGGGGAGGTTTGGAGGGTTCTCGGAATACAAGCTGAATGTAGGGAAAAGCGAGATATTCCCGGTGAATGAGCTGGCACAGCGGGCTAATTTAGGGGGGATGCCATTTACGGTAGCGAGGGATAGATTTAGATACTTGGGGATTCAGGTAGCGAAGGAATGGACGGGGATCCATAAGTGGAACTTAACGAAGCTGGTGGAGGAGGCCAGGGAGGGTCTTAAGAGGTGGGATACACTGCACTTACTGTTGGCGGGGAGGGTCCAAGTGGTGAAAATGAATATTCTGCCGAGGTTCTTGTTTATCTTTCAGGCTCTCCTGATCTTTGTACCAAAGGCCTTTTTTCGGAAAGTGGACACAGTCATCTCTAACTTTGTATGGGCGGGGAAGGTGCCGAGGGTAGGGAGGACCCTGCTACAGAGGCAGAGGCAGCAGGGGGGGTTGGCGTTGCCGAACTTGCTTCATTATTATTGGGCGGCGAATGTGGACAAGGTGCGGCGGCGGTGGGAAGGAGAAGGGGTAGAGTGTGTTAGGATGGAGAAGGAATCTTGTCAGGCGTCTAGTTTGAGGGCTATGGTGACGGCAGCATTGCCAATGGCTCCGAGTAGGTATTTGGGGAGCCCAGTGGTGCAGTCCACGGTGAAGTTATGGAATCAGCTGAGGAGGCATTTTCGGGTGGAAGGGATGTCGGTGCTAACGCCGCTGTGTGAGAATCATGGATTTGAGCCGGGGGGGTGGATAGTGTATACAGGAGGTGGAGGGAAGTGAGGCTGGTCAAGGTGAGGAATTTGTATTTGGAGGAAGGGTTCGCCAGTCTGGAGGAGCTAAGGGAGAGGGTAGAGCTGCCATGGGGTAGTGAGTTCAGGTATCTACAGGTTAGGGACTTTGGACGAAAGGTCTGGAAGGGGTTCCCTAGATTGCCGGATACACCCTGCTGGAGCAACTGCTGCCTCCGGATGTGGAAGGGGAGGGAAGAATTGGGGATATATATAAGTGGCTGGGGGAACAGGGAGGCGAGCGGGTGGTGAAGATCAAGGAGAAATGGGAAGGGAGTTAGGAATGGAGATCAATTGGGGAGTATGGAGTGAGGCACTGTGAAGGGTAAACGGGACCTCCTCTTGTACAAGGATGAGCCTGATACAGTTTAAGGTGGTGCTCAGGGTGCATATGACTCGGGCGAGAATGAGTGGGTTCTTTCGGGGGTAGCAGGTGAGTGTGAGAGGTGTGGGCGGGTGCCAGCGAATCATGAGCACATATTTTGGGGTTGTGAAAAATTGGGAAGATTCTGGGATGGAGTATTCACGGTCTTAGCCAGGATAATGGAGGAGGGAGTGGACCCGGACCCTTTAGTGGTGATATTTGGGGTTTCAGAGAAGCCGGAGCTCATGGAGAGGAGGAAGGCCGATGTCTTGGCCTTTGCCTCTCTGATTGCACGGCGACGAATTGTGCTGGAGTGGCGGTCGGCATCGCCACCGGGGGTAGCAGCATGGTCGGGTGACCTGTGTGACTTCCTGCAGTTAGAGAAGATAAAGTATGAGTTCAGGAGCTCAGCAGGGGAGTTTGAGAAAAGGTGGGGGATGTTTGTGACTGTGTTTGAGGAGCTGTTCGTCGCAAGGGGTTGGGGGGTGGGGGGGGGGGGGGGGGGGGCTGAAAAAGGAGAAAAATCTTACAAACTGGACAGTTGATTGTTGGGAAGAATGTTTCCCGGGTTGTTTATTTGCTGTAACCTACTTTGATATAAGTTTGAATAAAATGCGTTTTTTAAAAAAGTAATATATTACAATTAATCTGATTACTTCTCTCAGTGATCTTGTTTGAGCTGGAGTGTTAAATCTGAAATACATTATTTGAAAGGAATTCAGATGCGGTATTGTTATCACTCTCTTGCCAAAATTCCTGGCATCACTTTCACGAGATCAGTGCAAGAATCCTACTTCGAACTGACCACATTTGATCCTCAGAGTAAGGAAAGAACATTATGAGAGATTTGTAGAAATTGAGATTAAAACATTTTCAAAATATTTTCCATGATGTTTGCAGACACCTCAAATCATAAATTGTGCCTAAAGCTCGTACATAAGACTATGATTAATCTTTCTCTTGTAATTAATAATTAAATAGCTATTAAACCAGGAGAAATCAAAAGCCACACAAGAAAACACTGTGCAATTTGTAATGGCACATCACACAACTGTCCCGTTCCGACAATTAAATTGTCATTCAAAGTACGTGCTGCAGACACAGTGCCAGCATTTCGCATATCACAAAACAAAACTTTTTGGGAAAGTCACTAAACTGTTAGTTGAAAATGAAAGTTTTCTTGACCATGTACCAGGCATGCTTTTACTCCAGAAATACTGAAACTGCTCACTAAACAGGAAAGTGATTTATTCACTTTCATGAGCCATTTGTTAAATATAATTGAACTTCCTTCAGGCAACATATTGAAATCACATCTTAGCTTGTTAAAAGGGAAATGAGAAATGATCTGACTTGCAAAGGAGCGTAGCACAGTGACACATTTCTCGAGCTCTCCACCTGCCCAGTTTGACTTTCATTATACTTTCCTTTAATTGTGAACACTGATGGCCTTATCAACTGCATTCCTTTAAAAACCAATGACCTGCAGGAATAGACTTGTTTGTGAAACTGGGCGGAATTCTCCGAACCCCCGCAGGGTCGGGGAATCGCCCGGAGCCGGCATAAATCCCGCCCCCGCCGTAGCCGGAATTCTCCGCCACCCGGGAATCGGCGGGAGCGGGAATCACGCCCCGCCGATCGGCGTGCCCCCCCACGCCAATCGGCATGCCCCCCACGGCAATTCTCCGGCCCGAGATGGGCCGAAGTCCCGCAGCTGACAGGCCAATCCCGCCAACGTGGTTTAAACCACCTCTGTGCCAGCGGGATTGGAGGCCCGAGCGGGCCCCCGGGGTGCTGGGGGGGGCGCGGGGCGATCGGACCCCGGGGGTGCCCCCACGGTGGCCTGGCCCACGATCGGGGTCCACCAATCGGCGGGCGGGCCAGTGCCTTGGGGGCACTTTTTCTTCCGCCGCCACCACGGCCTCCACGGCCTCCACCATGGCGGAGGCGGAAGAGACCCCCTCCACCGTGCATGCGCCGGTGGTGACGTCAGCGGCCACTGACGCACCGGTGCATGCGCGGACTGGCGACTGCCTTTCGGCCAGCCCCGATGCTGGGTGGCGTAGCGCCAAAGGCCGTTGGTGCCAGTTTTTACGCCATCGGCGGAACGGGAGCCACTCCGGCGCGGGCCTAGCCCCTAAAGGTGCAGAGAATTCCGCATCTTTGGGGAGGCCCGACGCCAGAGTGGTTGGCGCCACTCCGCTACGCCAGGACCCCCGCCCTGCCGGGTAGGGGAGAATTGCGCCCACTATCACTTAAATTCTGTGAAGTGAGGATGCCTCTTTAAAAACGATGGGGCCAGGTTTCCTGACATTGACCACTCGATAATGGCCAAATCCTCAGATAGAAATCCATTTCACCTGGTCTCTGGCTTTTATGCATTGCCAGTATTTCCAGATCTACCCGGCAGATTGGCTGTGAGCCTACACTAGCAACTGGTGCAGACCCTCCAATCCCATGTAAGGTAGATGGGAGGGTGAATTCCTGGCTTTCTGCCCCATTATCCTTGAATAAACCTCGCTCAGCTTTGCAGTTTAGAGGCAACCAATGAAACAAGACACTGCAAGATTTGATTTCTATACATAGCCAGTTGCAGCCAGGATATATTTATTACACATTCCGAGATGCCCTGAGAAGATGGTAGTGTGCTTCTCTTCAAACCACTGCATCCTTCTGCTGCTGGGCAGCAGATCCATTGATAACGAAGGAATGTTGGTGAAAGTCTAAGACCAAAGCGGTATATGACTTGGGGGTGATGATTATACATCAGTGTTGCCCTTGTCTTTCTAAGTAGTAGCGGTTACAGTGAAAGGAACTTCTATTGAAGGTAGCCTTGATGTATAGATCGATGCATTGCATCCTGTGGATCGTACATCCTGTCGGAACAGTACATTGGGGAATGGAAGGACTGGATATTGAGTCCAGCCATAGTTTCCTCCCAACCAACCAGAGGGTGACAGGCTACCTTTGTAATTAATTATACCTGTAGCTTTAATTGCAACATTGCATATAACTGTTGCTTTTTGTACTATTGGATCAGAGTAGCAAAATACCAGGAAGACAACCCAAATCTTCTATCATTTGATCCCACTGAAATTGTGCAACAATCCGAGCAGGGTAAAGCCAGCAACTGGAAGCATAAACTTCCATATTACTCCTCAGATAATCCACCATTTCTAATTAACACCTGATACCCTACATCCATGATCGTTTCAGCTCAGTGTGCAGTTGCATTGGGTAGGTGCTACGATTGAGCTGTTAAACGTGGCCTGTCCCTTTAAGACTTGGTTATTCCTGTTTAGAAGCGACGAGATACATCACGGGGGTCAAATGCAGATTGCTGCCAAAATTTGAGAGATTAGAAGCTATTTGTCAAACCTCAGTTCATGCCCTTGGGAAGAAGTAATATTACTGAAGTTAATAAAAGCAGGGAATTGCAGGTTTTAATTTAAATATACTGTTGGGAGAAGTTTATGCTTCTTGGACTTTACACCAATTTCCTGAGGGCTTCTCCCAGCTGGTGCAGAGTCTGCTGAGGAGCATAACTTGAAGTGAATCAGCTGGACGTCAAAACCCTCCAGTACCACGGCATCCTCCACAATGTTCAACATCCCCCCCCCAACAACCTTCAACCACCCACCTCCCAACAACATTCGATCCCACACCCCTCGGCAGCGTTCTAACCCCCCTCGCCAACTTGCGACCCCTCCCTCTAAACATTCAACCCCTCCACTCCTCGACAGTGTTCAACCCACCTCCCCAACAATGCTCAACCCTCCCCTTCCTCAACAATGTTCAACTCATCTCCTCCTTGATAACGTTCAACCCCAACCCCGCTCCTGGACAACATTCTACCCCCGATCCGCGACAACATTTGAACCTCCATCAAAGTTCATCCACCACCTCCCATCAATGTTTGCCCAGCGCTTTCCCATCAATGTTCACCACTCCCCACCCTGTAACAATGTTGCTCCACCCCCCCCCCCACCCAGTGACAAAGTTCGCTCCATCTCCCTGACAATGTTCATAACCCAATGATCATCTCTCCCTCCCAACAATACACCCCGCATTGAGCCCCTTTCCCACCACCCACCCTCAGTTCCTGGAAATGTTCACACACCACCTCGGACAATGTTCAGCCCGTACAATGGTGTTCACCCCTCCCCCACCAACAATGTTCGAACCCTCACACGTTGTAAGGAGTGCGAGTCGGAGCAGGCCATTCAATCTGCTCTGTCATTCAACAGATTCATAGTTGAACTTCTGCATCATCATCACTTGCCTGTACTATATCCCGACATCGCATCATTTCCTTGATGCCCTAAAGTCTACTGATCTCAGACTTGAGATCCTCTGAATATCCACAGGAATTTCAAACATCTCCACCCATCCGAGTGAAGGAATTCCTCCTCATCTCCATCTTAAACAGCCAGCCCTGATCCTAAACCAAATGCTAAGTTCTAAACTCCCAGTCAGGGAAAACATTCTTGATGTGTTGGGTAAGCTGGGTCTATGTGGACTGTGTTTGATGCAGTATAGAGAGAGGCAGGCTTCCAACACTTGAAGAAATGCAACACGATTTTATTGATCAACTAACTATAATACATGCTTAACTGTAGGTTGACACTATGCTGACTTGACTGGAGACCTGAAGCCAACCTGACCAGACTAACTGACTACCACATGGTGTTTGTACTAGTTGCTGCTCACGAGCTCTGACTGTCTCAGAGGCTGGATCCCGAGAGAGCGGGAAAACTGGTGCCCTCTGGCTTTATAGTGGCCGTGTCCTGTCTGGTGATTGGCTGCTGTGTTCTGTGTGCTCACTGGTCATCCTGTGTGTCAATCACTGCCTGTCTGCGCACCATCATATACTTGGATGTATATTATGACAATTCTCTCAGCATACACTGTGAAGCCCTCGAAGAATTATAGAGTTTCAGTAAAGATTTTCTTCTAAAATACCTTCCTCTAAACTCCAGTGAATGGAAACTCATCCTACTTAATTTCTTCTCATAGAACAACCTTCTCACCTCAGGAATCAACCTCATGAACCCTTGATGTTGACCCTCCAAGGCGACTGTACACAGTACTCCAGATGCGGCCGTCCAGAAACCTTGTAAAATCATAGAAGACTTCCTTACTCAAACATTGCAATTAAGGTTAACAAACAATTTACTGACATTTCTCCCTTCAATTTAAAAAAAGATCTGTATAAGTAGGGTTTCCATGGCAATTGTGCCAAGCTAAGAACATTTCTCAGTCACTTATTATGAAATCCCTTTCCCCACACCAAAAAGAAAAACGTTAAAAAATTACATGGACTTTATGTTGATGTGGGCTAATATCTGTTTGATAATCGAAGCAAACCCCACAATAAGAATATCCTTTCATCACTTTAATCATGTATAACACTCCAAGTATTAGACCAAGAATGAGGTGCAGGATTCTCCATTTCAGAAACCAAGGACGGCATACTTCGGTCGCACCCGCCCACGACCGGATACTCCCGCCCGAGGTCAACGGACCTTAACATAGTCCCCATCCCGTCCGTGGCGATCTTGCGCCGGACACATCCGAAGAATCCTGCCTTAAGTGTTGACTCCGGGACTGAATTGGACTTCTACGGCAACTAAATTGCCGCTGGTCCCGGAGCAATTCATGATCCATTAATGGGCTAGCACCGGCGCCACATGGAACTCGAGCGATTCCAAGACAAACGGTGCCCAATTCAACAGAGAGTTGGCACTTGAGAGGCTGACAAGACCGGAAAGCGGCAACTGGACCTGCGGCCCCTCACCGCCACAGAGCGACAGGCAGTGGACATGGTCGGTAGGCCCAGACAGATGGCAATCACGGAGTCCAGCATCGGGCAACCATGTGAGACCCCGCTGCGTTGCGGTTTCTCATAGCATGCGTGGCATCAGGTGGGTGTAGGAACCCCCGAGGGGACGGATGGTCAGAGGGGGGCGTGACACCAGGGACTAGCTGCCATCCACGTGGGTCTCGGACTTCTGAAAAGGGTGGTCCCATTGATAATGTCCCATCGATAATGGAGATTCAGACACAGAGCCAAGGTCTACAGGAGGGGTTGTCAGCAACCATCCAGTGCCTCCAGGTGCAGTTGGAGGAGTCCAACCGGGTGCAGAGGCAGGAAGCTGTGCTGACAATGTGTGCCACCCAGGCCAACTCCGCACGGGCGGTTCTACAATGTAGGCTTTGGGGGTGAAGATATCAGCCATGGGTCAGGATGTCCAAGGCCTGGGGCGGTGGCCGAGGCACAGGACAGGCTGCCCTGTCACAGGAGGCTATGTACCCACCTGGACATTGCAGTGGCGTTCCAGAGCTTGGCCCAGTTACAACTGGTTATGGCTGAAGGCGTCGTCAGCATGGCCCGGGCTCTGGCTGACCTGCGCCAGTCCCAAAGGGAAGTGGCACCATCACTGGTTGATGTGGCACAGTCTCAGAGGCGGTGGCCCACTCCCTGTGCTCCATGGCCACGAGCATAGAAACCCTGGCTGAGGCAAGAGCGGGCCTCCAGGACTGGCAGCGCCAGGTGGCAGGGCGCACCAGGAGTTCAGTCCCACGGAGTAGTCGGGCACCCCGAGGGAGGAGAAGGTGATGGAGCCCATGCAGGTAATGCCTGCAGGGGAGGTACTGGAACACCACAGCACCTGGGACTCTCCCTGCCCCATGTCCCTGGGGCATCTGATAGGCAGCGGGCAGAACAGGGCGGTATCACGTCACATGGGACACACGAGCATCTGCTGGGCCCATCCTGACCCGGTTCGGCTGTCAAAGGGGACCAAGGTCACAGGGTGGGATGCGCAGCAGGCCGCCTCCACCCCTGATGTACCGCCTAGAGATTTACCTAGATGTGGTATTAGGGCTCGTAAGGTCGGAAAAGTAGACTCCAGTTAAATTGGCACCAGTGCAGGACACAAGATAACATTAGGGGCTGGGGCGCAATCGTTTCTAATGATGTTCACATGTTATTTGCAAAATAAACACTTGTGCACAAAAGTTCCAACCTGCCTCCGAGGTCTTTCAGAAGGGCGTGAGGGATGGGCTGGGCTGGGCTGGGCTGGGCTGGGCAGAGCTGGGCTGGGCTGGGCAGGGCTGGGCAGGGCTGGGCTGGGCTGGGCAGGGCTGGGCTGGGCTTGGCAGGCTGGTCAGGGCTGGGCTGGGCTGGGCAGGGCTGGGCAGGGCTGGTCTGGGCTTGGCAGGCTGGGCTGGGCTGGGCTTGGCAGGCTGGGCTGGGCTTGGCAGGCTGGGCTGGGCTGGGCAGGGCTGGGCTGGGCAGGGCTGGGCTGGGCTTGGCAGGCTGGGCAGGGCTGGGCTGGGCTGGGCTGGGCTGGGCAGGGCTGGGCTGGGCTGGGTTGGGCTGGGCAGGGCTGGGCTGGGCTGGGCTGGGCAGGGCTGTGCTGTGCTGGGCTGGGCAGGGCTGGTCTGGGATGGGCTGGGCTGGGCAGGACTGGGCTGGGCTGGGCTGCGCTGGTCTGGGCTTGGCAGGCTGGGCTGGTCTGGGCTTGGCTTGGCAGGCTGGGCTGGTCTGGGTTGACTGCAGAGGGAGCAATGACTGAAGATGGGCAATGGCGGATGTGGTCACAGGCCGGGGCCACATGTCAGAACCCACACATCACCCTGGCACCACACTCCTCCCTCTCGCCCAGCCACCACCGCACCCTCCCTCCCCCAACCCCCCACCTCTGCTACCCCAGGGATTCAGTGGGACCATGTGATGGAATGGCCAGCTCGCATGCAGGGATCACCCATGTGGATGGTGGAAAAAGCGACCGTGGGCAAGAGTCAGACATTGTCATCAATTTTGAGCACCAGAGCTCATCGCAGAGTGAGTCGTCATCATTCTCCATTCTGTGGACCAGACCCGCTGTTACTGCCAACCCAGAGGGTCACACTCGCAGGTAGGGATCACGGCGGGGGTTGCAGGGCGGGTCTGTGGTGTAGGGTGGTCATGGGTGGGGGAATGTGCTGGGGGCGGGAGGAGCGGTGGGTGGCCGATGGGATATTCACACCATTGGTCAGGCTTCCCAGTCGGTGACCCCGGAGGCTATTAGAGCGTCCCATGCTTGCTGGTCCTGGTGCTCCCTTTGTGCAGCCTCCTGTGCCTGACTGGGCCCCATGCCCTGCCCATCCTGGCCCTCCTCTCCATCCTCCTCATCGGACGAGGCCTAGCGTTCATCCCCTTCCTCCAGCATGTTGCTCCTCTGCTGCTGATTTTATGGAGGACAGAGCAGGCCGCCACGATGTGGGAGATTCTCCTAGCGCTATACTGGAGGCCAGGCACCTGAACCACATCTTGAGGATGCTGTTGCACCTCTTGATCACGGCCCTCGTCATTGGGTGGACGTTGATGTAGCGGGTCTCCGTATCGGTCTGTGGCCTCGAGATAGGCATCACCAACCACAACTGCAGCGGGTAATCCCTGTCTCCCAGGAGCGAACCACTCAACCGGGGGTGCACTTGCAAACTGCCCGGGTATTGGGCGCAAACGTGCATGATGTGCAGCTCATGGTGACACAGCAGCTGCACATCATCTAGTGAAACCCCTCTTGGTTTGTAAAGACGAGCCTGTCATGGGCCGGTTCTTGTAGGGGAACATGCATCCCATTAATCACCCCCTGGACCTGGGGCATCCTGGCGATGTGGGCAGACCCTGCTGCCCGGGCATCCTGATGGGCTCAGTCCACATTGATGTTGATCTATTGTACCGACCGGACTAATACGGCCTCCGTGACGGCACAGATGCACATGTACACCGAGGTCTGCGACATCCCAAACAGGACCCCTCTTGCTGCCTGGAAGGACCGGGTGGCGTAAAAGTACCTTGACGGCCACCAGGAGCGAGTGTCCTCCTCAATATCCCCATGGTTCCAGGTTCGCCATAATCCGGCAGATATGTTGTACAGTCTCCCTGTTCAGCAGGAGTCTTCGGTGACATGCCCGGTCGGTGGTACGCTCCGTGGTCCAGCACCCTCCTATCGGGGCTAATGTGGGCGTCCCGCTTGGTTGAGCCCCATGATGCTTTGTTGGCAGGTAGTGCCCAGTTGTGGGGGAGAGAGGGAGGCTGATGCGTTTGACGGGGAGGGGAGTGCTGGGGTGGAGGCACCCATATGGCCAGTGTCACTCTGCGCAACCACGGGCAACAGAAGGCAATCCCTGGGGTGAAAAGCAAGATGGCTGCCTTGCAGGCCATGGCAATGGTGGTTCGCGTCTGACCTATTTTGTTCTTTCTATTATTGAGATAATTATCAGATTTATGTTGATAATAGAAGTTGCAGAGCCTGAAGCAGATTCCACTCACCAGCACACCACCACCCCCCCCCCCCCCCCCCCCCCCCCCCCCCCCCCCACCCCATCTCTGCAACCTCCTGTTCTAATGAAAGGTCACAGGCTTGGAACGTTAAATTCTGATTCTCTCCCCACAGATGCTGCCTGACCTGCTGAGTATTTCTGTGTTAAGTTTTAATTTCATATTTCCAGCATCTGCATTATTTTTCTCTGCAAATTCAGAACTTGCAGTATCAGATTCAGAGGAATTGGGGGAGGGGGAGCAGAGTGGTGGTGGTGGTAGAGGGAAGATGGAGCTCTCCCCCTCCCACATTGGTAACAGAGCATTCATTCATCTAAGTCCTAATCACTGGAGTTTCCTCTCTAAATCCCTCCATATCTTTAAAAACTTGTTCAGCCAAGCCTCAGATTGTCTGTTTTCTACACACCTACCTGTGAAGCACGTATAGGTATTGTTATAATCTTAATGGTGTTACATTTGCAGTTTGTGTTTTGACGCTTGTACCACCATCACATTAAGCATCCCGCTCTTGCTTGGTGAGGTGGTAGTTAGGAGTGGTTGAACCGTGCGAGGCCAGTCCCATTGAGCTCGGCAGCTTATTGGTAACAGCAAGGGGAACTGCTGTTCAATGAAAGTTAAAGTATTACTGTGTAGGGAGCTAGTAAATGAATTTACTGAATCGTGACTATCTGAAGTGCCTTAATGCTCATAAGTTGTGCTATCAATTCCTATGTGACAAAACAAAATGGTGACAGATGATAGCAAAAGTAGACAAATTATTGTAAAGATTAAACCTCCTATGTTGGTACAGGCAGTACCCATCCATCAGATATCCAGGTAGGCATGAAGGACAAAGCACTTAACAAGAGATCATGGAAGGGATTTTGTAACAGGTAGCATACACACACAAGCACACTGAATCAGAGCCTTTCAGTGCTCTCCCTACGTATAAGGTGGCACGGCAGTTAGCATTGCTGCCTCACAGCGCAGGGACCCGGGTTCGATTTCCACTTCGGGTGACTGTCTTTGTGGAGTCTGCACGTTCTCCCCCTGCCTGCGTGGGTTTTCTCCCGGTGCTCCGGTTTCCTCCCACAGTCCAAAGATGTGCAGATTAGGTGGATTGGCCATGCTGAATTGCCCTTTAGTATCCAGGGATGTTCAGGTTAGGTGGGGTACGAGGTTGTGGGGATATGGTGGCGTGCTCTTTTGGATGGTCAGTACAGACTCGATGGGTCAAATGGCCTCCTTCTGCACTGTTGGAATTCTATGATTCTATGACTTTCCTCACAATAAGAATTCTTCCTTACAAAGCCTTGTGTCATTATATGCCCAATACACTCTTATGGACGTTGCAAGGGTGGTCACCACACAAGTCAAAAAATCCATATGAGAGCGGCACGGTGGCACAGTGGCTAGCACTGCTGACTCACGGACCCAGGTTCAATTCCGGCCCCGGGTCATTGGCCATGTGGAATTTGCACATTCTCCCCATGTTTGTGTGTGTCTTACCCCCACAACCCCAAAAGGTGTGCAGGGTGGGTGAATTAGCCATGCAAAATTGCCCCTCAATTGGAAAAAAAATACTCTAAATTTATTTCTTTAAAATCCATATACAAGCCTCATATGAGCAAAGCCATGGACTCAGGAAACGTAGAGTAGACACTCGCGTGTTCCTCTTCCATTCTGTGTGGAGGCAATAAACAAACTTCTTTCCCAATCTTAATGAAAATCAATAACACAAAGTAAACCTGAATGTGAGACCATCTGAATTGGATAAAGTTCGAAAGCTTATAAATTAATTCGGATTTTGTTCTGTTTTCTAATCCCTTTTGAGTTTTAATTGTTTTCATTACTCAGTTATTATGCCATCTGGGATTTAAAGTTTTAAAATAATTGACTTTCTTAAATTGGAAACTTGATATATCAAGATAATTATGCTAATTCAGTTTAGTGCAAACAACTTATTTAGACCTAAATTGGAAAATAAGGCTTTAAACCATCAATTACAGGTAATAAGTTGCAGAACAAAAAGTAATCTATCGACCATGAAAAGCTAACAATTTCAGTTGTTTGCAATTTAATAAGGCTGCCAAGGTCTGTTTGTCACCTTGTAACACAGTCAAAGCAATCCGGCACCCAAATAAATAGGATACTACTTCAGTAGCACAGACACTTACATTATTTTCCAAACTAAACAACAACCTCAAGAAATGGGGTTAAATAATTAGCAACATGCTTTGGGCTACGCACTTGTGAGCAATTTCATTCTATCCAGTTGTGATATATGTTTATACAAATTCAACTTCCTAACTTTATAAAGTGGTGTTGAATTAATCCTAAGAGTTGGGATTGATCTAACGTCAAGTGAAGAAGGTTATCTAGAATTGCAAGATCTTGATCAATTGGGCCAGTGCGCCAATGAATGGCGGATGGAGTTTAATTTAGATAAATGTGAGATGATGCATTTGGTAGATCAAATCAGGGCAGGACCTACTCAGTTAACGGTAGGGTGTTGGGCAGAGCTATAGAACAAAGAGATGTAGGAGTACAGGTTCATAGCTCCTTGAAAATGGAGTCACGGGCAGCACGGTGGCTCAGTGAGTTAGCCATGCTGCCTCACGCTGCCGAGGTCCCAGGTTCGATCCCGGCTCTGGGTCACTGACAGTGTGGAGTTTGCACATTCTCCCCGTGTTTGCGTGGGTTTCGCCCCCACAACCCAAAGACGTGCAGGCTAGGTGGATCGGCCACGCTAAATTGCCCCTTAAAAGGAAAAAATGAATTGGATACTCTAAATTTATTTGAAAAAAGAAAGTGGAGTCACAGGAGGACAGGGTGGTGAAGAAGGCATTCGACATGCTTGGTTTCATTAGTCACAACATTGAATGCAGGAGTTGGAGCGTCTTGTTGAAGTTGTACAAGACATTGGTGAGGCCACACTTAGAATACTGTGTACAGTTCTGGTCACCCTATTATAGAAAGGATATTATTAAATTAGAATGAATTCAGAAAATATTTAGGAGGGTGCTACCGGATGTTGATGGTTTGAGTTAGGAGGAGAGGCTGGATAGACAGGGACTTTTTTCCCTGGAACGTAGGAGGCTTAGGGGTGAAATTATAGAGGTCTATAACATAATGAGGGGCATAGATCAGATAATTAACATCTTTTCCCTAAAACTAGAGGGCATAGGTTTAAGGTGAGAGGGGAGAGATACGGAAGGGTCCAGAGGCGCACTTTTTTCACACAAAGGGTGATCAGTGTCTGAAATGAGCTGCCAGAGGCAGTAGCAGAGGCCGGTACAATTTTCTCCTTTTAAATAGCATTTAGACAGTTATATGGGTAACAGGGTTTAGTGGGATATGGGATATGGGCCAAATGTGGGCAATTGGGACTAGCTTAGTGGTAAAAACTGGGCGGCATGGACAAGTTGGGCCGAAGGGCCTGTTTCCATGCTGCAAACCTCTATGTCATGACTCTGATGGATTGGGAGAATCAGTCAAAGAAAAACCCTCAACTTTATAACCTGAAATAAAGACAACAAGAAAGTGCAATCTAAAGAGATGTTGCCTTGCTAATCCAGTTTCACACCTTCATCAGAAGAACTACAGTGGTTTATTCGGTGACCTAACACGGCCATTATCAGGGCAACTAAGGATGAGCAATAAAAGTAGCATTGACAGTGTGGCTCCTGCCCCGAGAACAAACATTAAACAATTCCTTTTATCTATCCACTTCTGCACAAACCTCTATTAGGTTTAGCAAATATGACATGCTTTCAGTGATTTCGTGCAGGCTGTTAAGTATTTCTAAATATTTCCTGATATTCTCTTCTCAGCTGCTCAATCATGCAAAACCCAACGCTAAACTATCTCAGACTCTGAAATTGAAACAGAAACTGAAATTCAGATCTTTAGTCCACCGTCAAACTGCCTGCTTCCACATAGCGGTATCGTTTTATTCCATCTCTGTCTTCACTTCCAGAGCATTCGAGGACTCTCGTTACTCCCAGACTTAAATGCTTTGATGCTCTCCATAAGTCTTCTAAAGCTGTGCTTGCATAAGCTGCATAAGCTCCAGTTTATCTCAAAATACTTAGTTTATATTCTGTCCTATACTGCTACGATCTCTGGAGAGACACATAACGTTTATAAAGAAATTCAAACTTTCAAGTTAATAACTGAGAAGCTGACACAACAAGATTTCACATTTTAAGATGTTTACTGTAACAAACTAAAAGCGCTATTGACTAAACACTCTTTTATAGGCAATTTATACTTTAAACTTGAGATCAGAACTTTAAACCAAATGAGTAAATCCACTTCGCAAGTATATGTTGCACTGCCTTTGAAGTAGACATTCCAGAATCAGTCCAAAATGATCTTTAGCTCTCAAGGGCTTACTTCCATTCTTTTTCTTTCACAGCCCGGTAACTTCTAACCCCAAGTATGTTCTTCACAGTGAGAGTATTGGGGGAGATCCTCTCTCCAGTGTAAGGTAGGCATATCTTACAGCTTCATTTCACTCCCCATGAGTTTGGTCTTTTCAATATGAGTGCGAGCTTCCACTCATATTCCGGTGCAGAGAGACCATACAGACTTTCAGCCTCTAACTGTTCTCTCCTTCCCAGATCCTGTCAGGCTAACCATGGGCGAAATTCTCCGACCCCCAGCAGGGTCGGAGAATCGCCTGGGGCCGCCGAAAATCCTGCCCCCGCCGTGGCAGAGATTCTCCGCCACCCGGGAAGTGGCGGTGGCAGGAATCTCGCCACTCCGATCGGCGAGGCCCCTGCCTGCGGCGATTCTCCAGCGCGCGATGGGCCGAAGTCCCGCCACTGGGAGGCCTCTCCCGCCGCCAAGGTTTGAACCACCTCTGGTGGCGGCGGGATCGGCGCAGCGACCGGGCCTTGGGGACCTGGGGGGGTCGTGGGGCGATCGGACCCCGGGGGTGCCCCCACGGTGGCCAGGCCCGCGACCGGGGCCCCACGCTCAGACTCCAGGCCAGTGCCCTGGGTGCACTCTTTCTCCTCCGCCGCCGCCACGGCCTCCGCCATGGTGGAAACGGAAGAGAAACCCACATCGCGCATGCGCCGACCGGCGAAAGCCTTTCGGCCAGCCCCGCTGCCGGGCGGCGGGCCTGAAAGGCCGCTGGTGCCGGTTTTATGCGCCAGTTTTCTGGTGCCAACCACTCCGGCGCGGGGCTAGCCCCCAAAGGTACAGAGAAAGGTGCGCCGCTCCCCTACGCCGGGACCCCCATCATGCATGGTAGGGGAGAATCCCGCCCCATATCTGTGAGTTTTCAGGGGCATCTTGGAAACCTTGCTTTTTCTTGGAAGCACTTGAGAACAAAGAGATAGCCTCATAAAAATAACTTTAGTAAGGCCAACACCTGTTCCCGTGAGATAATGGATCGCTGCAGAGCTATATAAATAAACACTCTGAATCTCCCCTTTGAAACTGCCTCGACCTGTCAGTCAAAAAGCTTTAAGCATTAAATTGAATGTAAACAATGCAGTTCAAAACTTTCAGTGTTCTAGGCATACACAAAGACTTCTATACTTTAAAGAGCAATGAAAGTGACTGTATGAAAATCACTTCAAAGGTTTCCAAAGGGATTTCTTGTACCTTAATCTCACAGACCTTTAAACGTGGCATACTAATGGACTTTTAAAAAAATTTTACGGATGGGATCATTTTAACTTTACTATGATTCTACTGTATTTATGACATACTGAATGACTGTTTAATGGGTTTAGGCATACAGATGGGATCACTTTCACTTTATTATGAGAAAACTTGAATTTTTACATACTGACCAACTGTACAAAGGGTATATAGGCTGCAGATGGGTAGAGAAGCCAAGTGAGCCCTGTCCCAGGAAAGGCCCCCCCTAACCTGAGCCCCTCCAATCCAGCACAAGGCCCCAAACCCCACCTTCCAGGAAGGACCCCTTTGACATCCTGGAGGCAATTGTTGGGAGGGTAATTACCACCTTGCCATCCCTCGGACTGCAAGCCCCCAGGTCCACGTTCCTCAAGGCTTGCACAAATTTATGCCAGCGGGACTCTCGGCTGTGGGGCTGGAGCATCTCAGCTGACAAATGAATCAGGGGTTCTGCCCATCAATGAGTTGCAATGCAGCTCAAATGAGCTGTTTGCATGGTGATGCTTAGTCAGGGCAGTCAGCTGAGCAGGAATGTCGGAAAATATGTTACGGCCGGTGGGGCCGTCTGGGAGGCTCCCAACCAGTTTGGCACCCAGCACGAATCCCGATTTTGGCCCGATACAGGATTCAGTGGGCCATCGTAAACCCCCTGGCTAGCGGGCAGCCCTGGAGAATCCTGGCCAAAGCCACCCCTGCTCCTGTTTCTTACGTTCCTATCCAATGACTTTGGAAATCCAAATACATCTACTTGTTCCCCTTTATCTATCCTACTTGTTACATCCTCAATGAACTCGAATAAATTTGACAAATGTGATTTCCTTTCTTGAAAGCCATGTTAATTCTGCCTAATTGTATTATGATTTTCTAAATGTCCTGGTGTTACCTCCTTAATGATGGTTTCTAGCATTTTCCCAGTGGCAGGCATTAGGCTAACTGTCCTATAATTTCTTGTTTTCTGTCTCCTTCCTTTCTTGAACAGAGGTGTTAGAATTGCACAGACACTATTGCTTCTCCAGCTGATGATGGCCTTGATGTGACTCAAACTAACATGCAGGGTATGAAGGGTCATGGAGAGTGGTTGTGGGCATGAGTTGGCATTGAGTCAGAGTGAAGGGCACAGGGGAGCCATGGGAAGTGGGCAGAGTTGAGGGCGGTGCAAAATTTGAGGGCGATAGGACCTTTTATCAGAACTGAGACAAAATCCCAGAGAACTGAGGTGGGCCCTCTCGCCTGCCTGCCTCGGCACTTTCCCGCTTCCGCGGTTTCCAGAGTCGACGGTCCCGACTCCATTCCGAATCCGCACCCATGGAACGAAAATTGTGTGTAAAGGATCCCTTTAAACCAAGGCAGGTCTGCCATGTCAGAAAATGTCCCAACTCAACCTACCCATTTCAGCAGCAAACATCCGACGTGTTAATTATATTTCTCACCCACAGATACTACCCAATCTGTTGATGGTATTGCAGGTCTTTTCCTTTTTAATTCAAAATTGCAAAAGATATTTTGCTGTCAAATAATACATGTAATAGTCAGCTGGGATCAACCTATACTCTCTTCTCTCTCTCTATCCCATCTTTTTCAAGTGCTGGCTCGAACGGAGAATCCGTAGGAGGTTTACGATGGAATAATCGTGCCGACCCCTCACGGATTCCAGTACTGGTGAGGGGCAAGCAGTGTCGCCAGGTGAAACTCCCAGCTCCTGCGCCAACAATGTCCCTGGCCATGCATGCACATGGCTGACAACCTAAAGCGGTCACACCGTACAACATGGCGCGGCCGTGGGCGGACTCGACCCACCCCCTACCAGTCCACCCAGCCCATGTGGAAGCCCCCCGGGCAGCGGCACGGATCCCGGCGCCCAGCGTGGCGGCGTTGGACAGTCCACAGCCGCCAGGCCGGTTTCCTGACTGCTGAGGCCACACGTGTCCCTCACCATTAGGAACTCGGCCCATCAGGGTCAGAGGATCCTGCGAGGGCCGGCCAATGACTCGCCAATGCCATTACAACGGCACTCGGCCGTTGTAGGCCGCTGAGCATGGCTGACCGGCGCCGGCCCTGATTTGGGCATCTGAGTCGATTCTCCGCCCGATCGCCGATTACGATATCGGCGTCAGGCAATGGAGAATCCCACCCATGATATCTCCCCATCTAAACTGTTTCTAGCTGCATAGTTGTATCAGTATCTGCCTCACTTAATCCTTTCTACACCAGTTTGGGCACATCACATCTAAATGTTCCAGCTAACCTAATTATTGCTTTATTCTGCTGGGAAACAGAAAACATTGGGATTAACAAGGCATAAAATATATTATTACGCTTAGTAACAGGTAATTTAATCTCTAAATTTAAACTAAGTGTGACCTAACCCAGAAACTGACTTCTGAATAGAAATACTGATAACTATATTGTCAGCTCTATCTGCAGCCTTTCAATCGTAGATGTTTAATTATGCAGCAAAATAGAAAATGAAACATAATATGAACTAATGATTTTCAAACAAGGTTGATTCCTTGACTAAATCGTGATCTAAATTTCCAACACGTGGACAAAATGTCTCCTGGGGCAACTCACCCCCATCCCCACCACCCCTGTCCGTCAGCTTAGTTGGCTTCAGACTTTCAGAACTAAAATAGTTCAATTTGTCCACTGTTCCTTTCTTTTGTATTCCTTATTTTGCTCACCGTTCCTTACAAATTCAGAAGAATAGTTCAGAATCAGTGAGAGCAAAAGGCAGACATAAAAAGATGAAAAAGCAAGCCAAGAACCAACAAAAGGCTAACCATCTCCGGGAGCAGGAGGTGAACAGGACAATTGAAATGGACTGCCTGCAGCTGAGACATTCTGCTTTGTAGCAAATGCATGTTCTTCTTGTTTAATAAGCCATTACTAAAAATACAAATTACACTTGGCTTTCTTACTCTTTCGCTCAAAGGACGACTTTCAATACACTTATATACATGACTGACCAGCTTAATTCATCCTCCGGCCACACGCAATGTTGGTTCAAAACATGTATTGTGAGCGAAGTCTTTGGTTGACTCCTCTCTGAATACTTGTCAGACTTGGTGTGAAGCATTAGAATCACTCGCTGTAAAATCAATGACAACATTGATCACTCGGGACCACTGTCCATCAGGAGATAGCAAATGGCAATCATTTTACACTGATGGCAGTTGACAGACTTCATTTCTGGAGTACAATTCATGAATAACCGGGCACTGTCACTTCCACTACTTGTGTAATTGTGAAAACCATCTCACTGGAGCCCCAAGCTATTGCAGTGCCTATGTCTCAACAATAAAAATATCTGTGGTGCTTTATCTTGGACCCTGAAGCCGAGCCTCTGAGCACCTGTCAGCCACTTATAAGGAAAAAAAAAAGAATTATTCCTTTTTACTCTTTTCAAGAAGAAATGTGACCGCACGGAACGCACATCAAGTCGGGGGACAAATCACCCATTTCGTAGAAATACAATTCCTGTCATCTTCATATAACCTACAGATTCCTGAGGCATAAGTATAGCTCACAGTTCACTTCTGTTGAAGTTCTTCTTTCAACAAGCTACCTTTTGACAACTTTATCTGTTCATAGAGCTCGGGTCACCAGGGTCACATCACTTCTGAATGTCAGGAATCAGACGGTGCTATTGGGAAAACTTTCACTGTTAGTTTCGAAAATAAAGCCTCAGCATTTTCCACACAGCAATTGGTGCCGTTGTTAACAGTTATACAATGCCCTGCATTCTTAAACGTGTTTCAGTATAGATAAGCAGTGAAAGTAATTGAGGGTTAGCAGACCCTATCCGACATAAGCCTCCTCTATATCCAGCTAGAGTGTGAACAGGAGAGCTGGGCATTAAGCTAGGCTCCCCAGCCATGGGCAGGCCCTGCCACTCTTCAGAATATTACAGGAGCACTGACAGAAATTTGCTGAGGGTTTTATTTTCAAAATCAATGATGAAAATCATGGGCAACACATCTCATCCATGATTTTCTAATCAGCCACCTGCTGTGCGGTGGCTATACAGTGTCTCAAATAACCTCAACCTATTGTATTTAATTTTAGGTGCCCTCCTTTAGGAAGCATCCCTTTGCCATTCAGAAGAGCTTTGCTGAGTTAATATCGTGAGAGGGAACAGAACGGATTCACGAGAATGGCTCCAAAGAAGAGCAACTCCAATTACACAGATAGATTGGGGAAGGTGCAACTGTTCCCCTCGGAGAAGCGAAGGCTGAGAAGGGATTGGAGGAATGTAGTCAAAAATATGTGGGGGCTGGATGGAGTAGATAGGAAGAAACCGTTTCTATTGGAGGAACATTTGAGAACAAACAAGGCCACGGACTAATGGCTGGGAAATGGGATTAGAATTGACGGGCGGCACAGACACGATGGGCCGAAGGGCTTCTTTCTGTGCTGTAAGACTCTACAACAAGGAAGGACATATTTAAAGCAATTAATAAAGGAAAGAAAGGCAGCATGAGGAAACATTATTCAGACAGTGAGTGGGTGAGATCTTGACTGAGGGTGTGATGGAGACGGGTTCTATTGAGACATCCAAGAGGAAATTGGCTTGTGATGTCTTGAAAGGAGGAATGCATGGAGCTATGGCGAGAAGTTGAGGGAGTGGCACCGAGTGAATTGCTGCTTCTGAGAGCTAGCACAGACACAATGGGCTGAACAGCCTCCTTTTGCGTTGTAACCATTCTGTGTAATATTCTTTCCACTTGATCAGAGTGGGCATAGGTTCCCAACATGCACAGCCAGCATACAAGAAAACCTACTGGGAGCAAGCACTTGTAATGTCAAACCTGCTAACTCAAGAACTGGTAATCAGATGACGCCAGGATTGCATCTTAATAGCAAGGAGATGGTGGGAGGAGGGCAAGGTCACAGAAAGGGAAAGATTAGTCTTTTCCCCCCCTCTGGAACTTGCTCCAAGCTGTTCCTGCTCTCCGCTCTCCTTACTTCACCAGGAATACAGGAAAAAATGGTGTTTCCACTGCAAAGTGACAGTGGCAAAGTGATAGCAATCCAGGAAATTGGAAGTCAGAATCTATACCTTGTGAAGATGGTTTCCTTTACAGGTGCCGTTAGTGTTCAAGTTTTAATCTGTTAGAACTCCCGAACATTTCCAAAGGGACTCTGTGAAGGAACATGATGGATCAGTTACTTTCAATGTAATTAATTACACAGAATCCCGGACTTCAGTCCCGCTCTTAGTATTTTCCCCACTTGCTCGCACACAGAATCGAGATATAAATGAGCATGTGATATATGTAAGTCATACATTCCCAGTAAAACTCATTTCCCTCCACTCCCATTTGAACAATATGAAAAGCCAATGGATTCAGCACAAAATCCACCCAGGCAGTGCCAGATTGAGGAAACGTCCAAACAGGAGCGGGTTTGTGAAACAGGTGTGGTTTATTTTTACCTGATTTATTTCCCAGCCTTTGAGACATTCACAGCCCATGGATTGGTTGTGGCCTGAATTTCTGAATGTTGTTTCCTCGCCGCGGTTTCATGGGCCTGCCAAGCCTTCGAAAAGCACTAATCTTCAAAGATTTTACAAGTGCTCCAAATCCTGGATATTATAAACCCATGGATTTAGGTTCATTATGTTACATAATTTATGCAAAATGGAGGGTGTGGGGGGGGGGGGGGGGGGGGGACACAACAGGTCTATGAATTTGTGATGGATTTTCTAAGTCGCGGGTGAGTGCTAACCCCTTAGCAGATGCTAAAATTCATTATAACTGGAGACTATTAAGATAATCAGAGAAAATGAATTATGCAAACTATCATACTTAGAATAATTGAATACGCAAGTGATTTTTCTATTCAGTGAAGAGACAACAGCTACCAGAAGATTAATTTTGATATCTTCCTGGATTGCACCACACCTACATTTGATATTTTCTCCTCTGCTTTAGCTAAAAGCCCCATTGAGTTTTTCAAAAGCTCCAGAAACATTTTTACCCCCCCATTTCCTCTGTTTATGGGCTGGGATGAGGTGATGTGGGTGGGGGGTGAGCACAGTGCTGAAAAATAATAACAAAACTATCGAGCAAAATGTTACTGGATGGTACAGCTTGCTTGAAGCAAGAAATTAATGATTCCTGCTCACCCCTATTGATTTTTCATCGATTGCCAACCAGTTGAAGGATCATTCATTGTGGGTACTAGGTGGATATTAATCCATATCGAACAACACGCACTTGGCTTTGAACTTTGTATACATGTATGTGGTAGTTTGCGAAATATCTGCCGTAGGTACTTACTGTTATAGATGAACTGCGATCAACTAAGACTAAATGGCAGACTGATCATTCCAGGCTTTCTCTAATCATTATTGTCACAGCAAAATCAAGAGTTGGAAGTTACAACCGAAGTTGCCTCAATCATAACACTCCCACATCTGTGTTAGTAGATTATGGGTTCAGGTCCCACTCCAAAGACTTCAACCCATGATCTAAGGTGATGCTTCAATATAGCACTGGTGGAGGGCTGCACTGTCAGGATTAGATGTTAAACCAAGGCCACATCTGTCAGGTAGATGTAAAAGACACATGGATTGGTTGTTGCCTGAATTTCTGAATATTGTTATAGGAGGATGCGCCAATACTTATCCTTCAACACACATCGCCCAAAGAGATCATCGAGTTATTGCCTTATTGTGTTTATAGGATCTTGCTGCATGAAAATTGGCTTCCTAAATTATAATAGAGGCTTAGGAAATCAGACTTCATTGGCTATGAAGAGCATGAGATTCCGAATGGCGCTGGAAACATGCAGGTTTGTTCGATTTCAAAGGTGAACCCTTGTGACTGAACAGCGTTTCAAATGTGAAACACAAAAGCTTTTAGTGTTTCTGGTGGTAAATTTCTGTGAAATTTCAATGTCCCTTACTGAATTATGGAAGACACGAACACACTAAGCTCAGTCAAGGAAGAAAATATCCTTGCGTCAGGTAACGCGAAATATAACTTTGTTCACAGAAAATTGATTATGCGCACAATGTTCCACATACGATGAATATGTACTATAGTGCACCTCTTCAACTGAATAATGAACGCTTTTGTTTTATTGCACTGCTTCTGCAAAATTGTTCATGATTACGTTCAGCTTTTGATGTGATTAGATAGATTATGCAGTTTCACACTGAATTTGACTTCATCAGCTGAACAGTTAAAAAAAAAACTTTTATCTGTCATTAGTGTTTAATTAATCCTACCTATTCTAAATGTTAAATTGTGGTGTAAATTGCAAGGAATATTATCTGGGGAGAAAAGCTTTTAAAAGTTTACTGCGTTATCTAATCAGTGTTTGTAATTACCAATTTAAATAACCTGAGGAAAAAACGTCAATCATGGGCCTTGTTTTTGCCCACAGTTCAGCTGTTAATGTTTGCTGTTAACTGATGCAGCACAGTGTGATATTAAGCAGAAATGAGAAACCGGAGGGAGGATTTTCTCTGTGTATTCGGTACATCAAAAGCATAAATGCTTTATTTATCAACCCAGTAGTGATTTTGCTGCCTGTAGCACACAGGGGAAATCTTAGGAGCTTGCGATGAAATCACATTGGGCTTGATGTACTTCGGAAAATAGCTGGATGTGTCCTGCTGACTATTGTTTTTTCTAAACTCATATTGGTAGCTGGAGACTTACAAGCTTCGGAGAAAAACAATATGCTCAAATTGACCTTGAGATGAGTTTAAGCTTTGATTGACTGCAGGACAAACCTATTTAACATGTTTGTAGCATGTGCTCACGCCAGCTAAGCAACAACAGCGCTGTATGTCAAATGTTCCTGCCCATACAATGCCAGTGGGTCGCTTCCAATCTGCCACAATAACCCCGCTGGAATATCGGTGAGACCATCCCAAGGAAACATTGCGAACGGAATTTGCCCCAGCCTGTCACCCATGCTGTGGTGGGAGTTGAATTAGCCCCTGTGGAAAGGGTAGCCGCGTGTATCTTCTAACTGACTGTGAACATCAGTGTGGACATTTTGAGAATATTGTTGTTCCACTTCAGCTCAGAACATGCATGGAGACCAAGGAAAGCGACGGCTGTGAAAGGTGTGAACATAAAGAACACTGTGTTGGCTTCATGGAGAAACAACCGTGAAAAAAGGTGAGGAAAAAAATCCAGTAATGCACATTGTGTGATGCATACCATGCTTGAGCAGAGAAATCGCTGACATAAACAATTTCCAAGGATTTAAGTACCTTGTTTAAATCCTAACATATAATGAAATACGCAAATGTCACTGGAGGCCACAATCTGAAGCCAGGTATGAGTGTTTTTGCCTCTTTTTTAAAAATCCATTCACACGTTGTGGGCAACACTGACAATTTATTGCCTCGTTGCCTTTGAGAATCTGGTGGTGAGCTACCTTCTTAAATTGCTGCAAATTGAGATTGTAGTTACTCCCACAATGCTGCTGGGGAGGGTGTTCCCGGATTTTGACCCAATGATAGTGAAGGAAATGTGATGAATTTCAAAGTCAGAAAGTTGTGTGACTCAGAGAGGAACTTGGAGGTGGTAGAGTTGCCATGCGCCTGGTTGGACCCCAAGACCGTATCTCCCTCATGCGCCCTGCAATCTCTGGGACCCCGCAATTCCACGCTTCCAGCGACCTTGACCTTCTTCCCTCCTCTCTGCTGCACTCCAAGGCTTCCACCACCCCACACTGAACCATGATTTTCTTGACTCTTGCAAATCATTTGCAGATGTTCCTGGCTGCTGTCTTGCAGCAAAGACCTCTCCATCTGACAGATGACCAGCCTCCCAATTGAGACAGCTGCCAGTTGGGAGACAGATTAAATGAAGCTTCAACATTCAACACAACCTCCATCTTCCCGGTACTTGTGGATTTCTCGAGCAGCGACAGGTACCGAGTTACTCCTGCCACACCCTCATCCCATTCGTCCCCATAAAAGGTGGAGTCCTTTTCTTGGCTGGAGTTAAATACAAAAGTCTCGTGGCAACATCAGCCCCAGACTGATCACCCAGGAGTCGCAGCAGAGGTCAGTAGGTAAGGGAGAACTGCCAGTAGAAGACCTTATTTTCCATGCCCCCCCCCCCCCCCCCCCTCTAAGCTCCACCCCACTCGCAGCATCGATATGCTGAGTGAATGTCCCAGATATTTCTGGGGAACACAAATGCTGCACATCTTCTTATCCCAGGGCTGTCAAGCCTCCTGCAGCAAGCTGTATGTTGGCTGCAGTGTCAGAGGGTCATGCATTGACAGTGGCTGTCATAGTAATCACCACCTTTCAACTTTTTTGCCTCGGGCTCATTCCAGGGTACTTCCAAGAATGCCTCCGACATTTTGCAGTCTGCAATGCTCGGGTGCATACATGTCTGTACCAGTTGCACAGGCAGTTATTACAATGCCTTTATCCTACAACAGTTAACTGTTCCCAAACTACTCCACTTCACTGTTTTATAATAAAGGCTGCCCCCTTCACATATGGCTCATGGTGCCCTTCTGCAACCCCACCATGGGCAGAATTTTATGGCCGCCTCCGTCCATGAGATCGTCCAGTGCTCCTGTAGTCAATGGAGTTTTGTACAGTGTGATGAATCACAGTCCGTGTAATTCACACTGTTATTATGTACTGTGTCAGTGTAAGCTCGGTTTATGAGCAGTTGCGCGGCTTTGCCCCTAGGGGGAGATGAGGAGTTTGTACTGGGCTCCACCCTTGGCTCCGCCCATGGCTCCTCCCACTAACCAGAAGTATAAAGCCTGACAGTCTGAGCCTGCCTGCCAGTTCATCGTGTCGCAGGCAGGCTCCGTTGTAAGATCATTAAAACCACTGTTCATTTCCAATTATGTGCCGTGTGAATTGATGGTCACATCAATTTAATGATCTTAGGAAACAAGAAGAAATCGATAAGAAGAAATCGAAGAAACAACTCAAGAAACAACTATTGAATCAGCCCTCAAACCTGACCGACTAGAACTCGACCCGCAGGCTGCAGAGGCAAGAGAAATCTTCCAGCACTGGCTCAGATGTTTTAAGGCCTACCTGGCTGAATCAAGTACTCCAGAAACTACAGAGGAGCAGAAACTCAGTCTACTGCACGCAAGGGTGAGCCACCGTATATCTTCTCAACTAAACCGTGCCAACTCGTATACGGGGGCCCTAGCCATGCTAGATCGAATGTACGTGAGGCCCATCAACGAGGTCTACACGCGCCATATTTTTACAACCCGCCACCAGCGCCCCGCGGAGTCGTTAGAAGAATTCCTGCGGGAGTTAAAGATTTAAGCTTGGGACTGTAATTATTAGGCGGTAACAGCCAAACAGCACATGGAACTTGCCGTTAGGGATGTATACGTGGCAGGCCTCAGATCGAATTATGTGCACCAGCGGTTGTTAGAAAAAGGGGCCCAGAACTTTGAGGACACGGTAGAACTAGCTACCACTATGGAGGTCTCTTTCCGCAGCCTCACCTCGGACCAAGCGACCCCATCCTGGGCCCCTGACCAGCGACTGCCCCAGGCCTGCGCCACGCAGCCACCCAGCCATCACACAGCCCCAGTGTGCCACTTTTGTGGGAAGTCCCAGCACCCACGGCAGTACTGCCAGGCCCGTAACCCGACCTGCAGCAGCTGCGGTCGCTAGGGACACTACGCCCAGGTCTGCCTGGCGAAACAGGCCTCCTCTTCTAACTCCCCCGCAGCCCAGAGCACCCGTTTCCAGAATCCACAGGCCCGCAGTCCCCGAAATGCTGCGGCCTGTACTCCGACTCCGCCCCCAAATGACACGTGCGACCCATGGGGGCTGCCATCTTGGCAACCCCCCTCCATGCGGCTGGCCACGTGCGACTCATGGGGGCCGCCATCTTGGGCGCCACCTTCCTCGCCGCCCACCACGTGCGATCCACGGGGGTGGCCATCTTCTTCCAACTCAGAAATTCGACTAGAAGATTACGAACTCAGAGGGCAGTCACCACGGGGCCACTCCAGCACAGCTGATCGAGCCGCCGACTACCCGCAACTCAGCGCAGTGACACTGGACCAGTCGCGTCCAAAGCACCTCTGCAACTCCATGATGACCGTTGAAATCAACGGGTACAGGACACCGTGCCTATTCGACTCCGGGAGCACCGAGAGCTTCGTACACCCAGAACTGGTAAGACGCTGTTCACTCCCTATTTTCCATGCACGGCAAACGATCTCCCTCGCTTCGGGCTCCCACTCTGTGCACCTCCAAGGGCGCACCGTCGCGACCCTAATGATCCAGGGCACTAGCTACTCAAACTTCTAGCTGTACGTGCTCCCTGAACTCTGCGCCCCACTCCTACTGGGACTCGATTTCCAGTGCAACCTCAAAAGCCTCACACAGTTTCGGCAGGCTCTTACCCCCACTCACTATTTGCAGCCTCGCCACCAAAAATTGACCCCCCTCCGCTCTTTGCCAATCTCACGCTGGACTGCAAACCCGTAGCCACTCGCAGCAGGCGATACAGCCTGCAGGACAGGGTATTTATCAGAACCGAGGTCCGTAGGCTCCTACGTGAGGGGATCAAAGAGGCCAGTAACAGTCCCTGGAGAGCTCAGGTGGTGGTCGTCAAGACCGGGGAAAAATTCCGAATGGTAGTGGACTATAGCCAGACCATTAATCGGTTCACGCTCCTTGATGCGTATCCCCTCCCCAGAATTGCAGACATGGTGAATCAGATCGCCCACTATAAAGTATTTCCCATTGTGGATCTGAAGTCTCCATACCATCAGCTCTCAATCCGCCTGGAGGACGGCCACTTCACGGCGTTTGAGGCCGACGGCTGCCTCTTCCACATCCTCCGCGTTCCCTTTGGCGTCACTAATGGGGTCTCGGTATTCCAACGAGCAATGGACCGAATGGTGGACCAGTACGGGCTGCGGGCCACGTTTCCGTACCTGGATAACGTCACCATCTGCGACCACGACCAACAGGACCACGACGCTAACCTCGATCGATTTCTCCAGACTGCCCAGAAACTCAACTTCACGGAGAACTGCATTTTCCGCACGACCAAGCTAGCCATCCTCGGCTATGTTGTGGAGAACGGAGTCCTGGGCCCCGACCCAGACCGTATGCACCCCCTCTTAGAACTCCCTCTCCCTCATTGTCCCAGGGCCCTCAAAAGGTGCCTGGGATTCTCCTCGTACTATGCCCAATGGGTCCCTCAATATGAGGACAAAGCCCGCCCACTATTTAAGGCCACACTCTTCCCTCTATCGGATGAGGCTCGTCAGGCCTTCACTCGTATCAAGGAGGACATCGCCAAAGCGGCCATGTGGGCGGTGGATGAATCCGTCCCTTTCCAGGTAGAGAGCGATGCCTCAGAGGTAGCTCTAGCAGCCACACTAAACCAGGCTGGGAGAGCAGTCGCCTTTTTCTCCCAAACCCTCTCCGCTTCGGAACTTCGACACTCCTCGGTCGAAAAGGAAGCACAAGCCATCGTGGAAGCGATACGTCACTGGAGGCACCACCTCGCAGGTAGGAGGTTCACCCTCATCACCGACCAATGATCGGTTGCCTTTATGTTCGACAACTCTCAAAGGGGCAAGATCAAAACTGATAAGATCTTACGGTGGAGGATCGAACTCTCCACCTACAAGTACGATATTATGTACCGACCGGGGAAGATCAACGAGCCCCCAGATGCCCTGTCCTGCGGCACGTGCACCAGCGCGCAAGACGACCGCCTGAAAGCTATCCACAATGACCTCTGCCACCTGGGGTTCACCCGGCTCGCCCACTACATCAAAGCCCAAAATCTGCCTTTCTCCACAGAGGAGGTGAAAGCCATCACCAGGGTTTGCCCGATCTGCGCGGAGTGCAAACCGCACTTCTATAGACCAGACAGGGCCCACCTGGTCAAGGCTTCTAGGCCCTTTGAATGCCTCGCTATCGATTTCAAAGGGCCACTCACCTCGACCAATAGGAATGTGTACTTCCTGAACATCATCAACGAGTTCTCTCGTTTTCCCTTTGCTATCCCGTGCCCCGATATGACCTCCCACACAGTCATTAGGGCCCTGCATAGTATCTTCACCCTGTTTGGTTTCCCCAGCTACGTGCACAGCGACAGGGGTTCGTCCTTTATGAGCGACGAGCTGCATCAGTACCTGCTCGAAAAGGGCATTGCCTCGAGCAGGACTACCAGCTACAACCCAAGGGGGAACGGGCAGGTGGAGAGGGGGAACGCGGCGGTTTGGAAGACCGTCCTACTGACCCTCCGGTCCAGGAAGCTCCCGACCTCCCATTGGCAGGAACTTCTCCCCGACGCGCTCCATGCGATTAGGTCCCTCCTATGTATGGCCACCAACCAGACCCCTCACGAGCGGCTATTTGTTCTTTCCAGGGGCACTACCACAGGGGTTTCACTCCCAGCATGGTTAAAGACACCGGGCCTGGTTCTCCTCCGGAAGCACGTCCGGACTCACAAGACTGACCCACTCGTAGAGAGAGTGCTCCTGCTCCATTCAAACCCACACTATGCATTTATAGAGTACCCTGACGGCCGTCAGGACACTGTTTCCCTCCGGGACCTGGCACCTGCAGGATCCAACTCCGACACCACCGCCGCTGAGATACCCCTCCCAACCCCCCGCGCCCGGCGCCCCCGCGCCTGCAGTTCCGCTGCCCGTGCTCCGCGCCCCCACACCATTGGGTTTCCAGCGCTCCCCGTCACCAGTCGAACCAGTCGGATACGAAGCTCTGGCCGAATCACCCCCGGAGTCCGCCATGGTTCCCTTGCCGACCGCCACCGCCCAGCCACCAGAAGAAGCTACAACCCCGGTTCTTCGTCGATCCCAGAGGACGACTTGGCCGCGAGATCGACTTAACCTGTAATTTATAACCTGTAAGTTGTAACTTGTAACTTGTAATTCGCAATTGGCAATTGGTAGACACATCACCCCCACTGGACTCAATTTTTACAGGGGGTGAATGTGGTGAATCACAGTCCGTGCAATTCACACTGTTATATATGATCTACTGTGTCTGTGTAAGCTCGGTATACGAGATGTTGCGCGGCTCTGCCCCTAGGGGGAGATGAGGAGTTTGTACTGGGCTCCACCCTTGGCTCCGCCCATGGCTCCACCCATGGCTCCTCCCACTAACCGGAAGTATAAAGCCTGGCAGTCTGAGCCTGCCTGTCAGTTCATCGTGTCGCAGGCAGGCTCCGATATAAGATCATTAAAACCACTATTCACTTCCAACTACGTGTTGTGTGAATTGATGGTCACATCATACAGCTCGCTGCATTTTCCAGCCCCTCCACCGCTGCAACATGGCCGTAAAAGCCTACCCCGTGTTTTCGCAGCCCAGGTCCTACCAGAGATATAGGACCAGCTTCTTTGGCAGTCCCTCAGGATCTAGGATGACTTGCATTCACTCCGGTTCCTGGGTTCTAAGATGGTTAACTCTGATGCGTGATGTGCAGGCTCTGCTCTGCGGGGCAGGTGGGGCTTGAAGGGCCGAGCAGATGAGTCGGTTAGAGGTTTGCGCTCTATCTATCTCCGATGCCTCGCCTTTGCCTTTGCATGCTTTCGATGAGGTTTCTCAAAGTGTTTGTTACCTTCTTGAATAAAACCTGCTCCATTTTGGTAGATCAAGATGAGCTAGGGACTCCCATGAGTTGGCAGAGATGTTTGATCTGCTTATGGACCTTTTGAGAAGATTCCCAAAGTGTTTCCACTATCCTCCTGGAGGTTTCCTGCTGCAACGGAGTTCAGGGTAGAACAGTTGCTATGGGAGTATGGTGTCAAGCATCTGAACGAGATGTTCCACCAGCGTAGCTGGTATTTGAGTGGTAACTCCTCACTGCTAGGCATGTTGGCTTGGGACAGGACGCTGCTGTTGGACTGCCTTCCTTGCCACCAGATTTGGAAGATTACTGGGAACAGCACTGAACACATCGGACAACACTCGAAGCAAAAGGTTGGGTACCTGGATTGGTCTGTGTGGAAGTTTCTACAATGCGCTGCAGGTTGAGCCTCTCACGGAATTTATTGCACAATGTTGCAATCCAGAGAGAATTGCCTCTGGCAAAGCAAACTCTGTCAGGGAAAATTTGACAGTTAGAGAGGATTGTCCCAGAAGTAAACAAAAACCTTAAAGCAAATTAAGTACCTGATGCGCGATCAATAACCACAGAACCGAAGGAGTAGTCCGAATTGAAGGCTTTAATCTACAAGATGTTTCCCCAGCAACTCGAGTACAGAAAGAATGATGGCTGCTGGGAAACATGGGTTCTTATACCCCGCCTCATTGGGCGGAGCTACCTTACATCTTGACCAATGAGAGAACAACACTTGGGCCAATGAGCAGCGAGCCTTCTCCACCAATGGTAGCTCACACTCCCAGGTACCGTAGTACCTCTAGTCATACTACCACAGTACCAAAGCAGGATAAGGCATGCAATGGCTTTGACAAGTGCTATCCTATATGATTTGCTGTTGAAATGGAAAAAAGACCATGCTATCCCATATTCACTTGACTGTGTAACCTCCTGTAAACTAAAGGATAAAGAGCTTGTGATCAGTTGCAGGAAAATGTTGGGAAATTTCTCCTCACTCAATGAACAATGTAGTAAACTCCAGGAAACCACGTTTGTTCCACATTTGTGCATCAGTGGGTGCATGTTACTAGTCTGCAAAACCTCATTACCGCCACCACTGCAAGTGAGCAAAGGGAATGCTTTCACACTTGTTAGTCTGCTTATTTGTAAACAATATATCTGAAAAACGAATGGACAAATGTTAGCAAAGCATGTTAACACAGATAGAATATGGCTTAGAGGAAAACTGATGTGTTTTTGGTAAAGATGTGGCTCCAGATCCAGATTCTAGAATTTTCTTAAAGGAAAAATTAATATTGCGGGATAGGGTGAAGTGATTTATCTTTTAGAATGTTGTGCATTGTTCTATTTATAATGTTGATGATTGTTTTGGAATGTTGTGAGTTGCCACAGCTGCTGTGCTGAAAGTTTTCACAGATGTCAAAATGTGAGCACAGTTTTCAGAGCAGGTTGTTGGATGTGGATTGGCCTGAAACCGCCTCAGTGAGGAGAAAACTCTTCATGGAACCATTCCTTTTTCAGCATTGTAGTTACAGTGAATGAAGCAGGCATGGAAAAGCCTCAAGGAATAGCTGTGTAATTTAATGCCATTGAGTTAGCAAGGCTTGGCGGAGGAACATGCACTAGAGTGTTCTTTTCACTTGTTGTAGTGCATCCTCCTCCTCCAGGAACTTGTCAACCTCCCTTTCTTAGAGGATTATGGAGGATCTAAACCACCATTTGAAATGGAGTTTCTTGGAGGTGCTGGCAATGACTTATAATTGTGTTTAAGAGTTAAAGATTTGAATGGCAATCCAAGTATTTAGATATAGTTTAATGAGTTGGAAAAGTTCAAGCAAACCCCTGTGATCTGCACTAAAAGCATCCCCCTAACTTGTCCAAAAGCATTGAGGAATTTAGGAAAACCCCAGGTATCTGATGGCGAGGCCCGCCTGGAGTGTAAAGCTATTAAGATAATAACAGAGGATGTAGATTTAAAAGCAAATAATGTGCTTCATCATGCGCATAGTACAATTATGTTCCACATTTCCCAATTTGTCACATCCATCATTTTGAGTGTAACAACATAGTGTCGTGAAAACTTTAATAAAAATTCATATATTTAGAAACAGGCTGGTGCTGCAAATTTATCATGCTAATATGACAGCCTTTCTCTGTCTTGTATACAGATGTGCTTTTGTTTCTTATTGCTTGATTAATCTGCATTAAAGAAAATGACTGACACAACAAATGGTGTGACTGCTCTGTTAAATGGGGGTGGGGGGGGAATGAATGGCAACTATTGTCACTGAGGTGTTCCCTAGTGTCAGATTTGTATCAGGAACGCGACAAACAATGTAAGGGTTTTGAAGGATGATAAAATATTCCATGAAGCAGCATTGTCCCTGGGATCAAAGGAAATTGTGTATAGGAAAGAAAAGACAACATAGATGTTCTGGAATTTTATTATTTCAGAGAGTAAGGGAGACATTTAACAACACGTTCCCTCAGGACATTGGCTACCCTGAACCCAGTTAAGGATAGATGCGTAGATGATGTACAAAGGTATGGGTTTGACCAAGATATCTGGCTTTTCCAGGTTCATGTTCGATATGTCCTCATTATGCGAATAGTCCAGGGGTTACACTTGCTCGTGCTCACGGATGAAGCTTTGAGATGTTTTTGTAGCATTCCTTACTATTTCGAGAGATCGCGGCGCCATTTAAAAATGGCGTCCCAATCTCCTGCACTGCGGAGTTTCAGCGAGTGGAGCTCAGGAAAAGTGCAGCTATGGTGCGGCATTTCCAATTGAGGCCGCGGAATGCAACAACCGTCCGTTTGATAGCATGGGGTCTCATGGCGTTGCCAAGCTGGGAAACACTTAGCTAAATACTCTCGACACCGGACCCTGGTGCAATTTGATTACATTGCACCATTTGATATCGGTCCGCTGAATCGCACCCTTAATGTTTTTATATGTTTTGTAATAAAATGGCAGTACCCATTTTGAAAAATAATTTGAAACTAACTTTATTTTCCTAATATTACACAGTGAAGTCCATTACATGAACTGGAAGACTCAGATCTGTGAGGGCAGTACGGTAGCATAGTGGCTAGCACAGTTGCTTCACAGCTCCAGGGTTCCACTTCAACTCCTGGCTGGGTCACAGTCTGTGCGGACGTCTGCACGTTCTCCTCGTGTCAGTGTGGGTTTCCTCCGGGTACTCCGGTTTCCTCCCACAGTCCAAAGGAGTGTGGGTTAGGTGGATTGACCATGTTAAATTGCCCTTAGTGTCCAAAAAATGTTAAGTGGGAGTTACTGGGTTACGGGGATAGGGTAGATACGTGGGCTTTAATAGGGTGCTCTTTGTAAGGGCTGGTGCAGACTCGATGGGTCGAATGGCCTCCTTCTGCACTGTAAATACTATGACTATTTGGAATCAAATGAATATTCTCTGCTGGCCTGTGTAGAAAAAGTCAAACATATCCTGAATGTATCTTTGCTTGAATAAATGGTTACTTTATCTCAAATTGATCTAGAAAGCAGTGGAGTCAGAAAAAAGTCATCCTGCAATCTGGATCACAAAGTAAAAAGGTCTGCAAGTCCAACTTACTATTAACCTTAATTTGAATCAATAGTTACATCAACATGTATTTAAGTTAGTCTTTTTGGCCACCTGGATGTATCTCTTCACCAATCTCTTCATGCAATCTCTTCACCAATTTCTTCTCATAATGCAACCATTTCAATTTATGTACAGGCAACCTTTTTGATCTGCATCGTGGAAACACGTGATCAAAATTCACAATTGTTATGTTTCTGGGTTTCAATGATGAGGTTTGTGGTTTAAGTGCAGGAAACCTCTCTTAGACCGTAGAAAAACGTGGTGCAGCCATTGTGAACACTCCCAAAGCAACAAATGATATATATTTTGTACATACAATTAATGAAAGTAAGCCTCCAGCCAGTTATTTGATCTGTGCAACATTAACACTCCTGTGGATCCCTGACCTTCAAAGACCACTCGTGCATGGACACTGGACAGGCAGCAGTTTTGGAGCACTCTGTCACTACATTACTTGCTGCTGCTGCCTATAGTCAAATAACACAGGTCAAAAATTGGATTCTGATGTCACTCTGAGTCTGTCTTTGAAGCGCACTGACAACTTAGTAATTTGAGTATGAAACCTATTGCTGGAAAGGTTAGCTTCTGTACAGCTTCCTCTATATATTGTGGTGAAAGTGAACTAAACTTTATTCTGCAGGTTTGTCTTTTTCAACTCCAATTCAGCCAAGGCTAGCAAATTTCATTTACCTTCCAATAGCACAATCCTCCTCCCCTCCAACATGGACAAGGTTATGGATGATTTAACCTATAAAGAAACATTTTAGATTCGCCAAACAATTACCTGAACAAAGGACATGTTTCAACAACTGTAATGAACTCCAATTGGCTTTGTTGGTTGGCCAATTGGAGTATGAGCTCCCTCAATGATAGCTCATTGAGGGGGCCCATATAATCACCTGTGTAGGCTTTGTGAGCCAGTCTTAAGTTGACTGGACTGCTAGCAGCACTGTTTGTAGCTGCTCCTGTAATATCATTATTGTAAATAAATATTGGTGTGGTGACAGAACTCCTGCCTCCCGTGGATTACTACAACAACAAGAACAGAAAATACTGGACAATCACAGCTGGTCTGACAACATCTGTGGAGAGTGAAGGGAGCTAACATTTTGAGTCTGGGTGACTCTTTGTCAAAGCTGGTGAAAATTGAAAATAGGGTCAGATTTATACTCTTGGGGGGGGGGGGGGGGGGCTATGGAGAAGTGGGGTTGGATAGGGAGCCAGCGATAGGTGGAGATTGACAAAGATATCATGGACAGAAAGACAAACAGAATCTAAATGGTGGTAATAATGACTAAGAAGAGTTCTGATCGTGGGAAATTAAGAGATTAGAATGTGTTCATGGCAGAACAAGGGTGAGCAGTGTGTAAAAGGCCAACGAGGAACGGGGAACAGATGGGGTGGGGAGAGCGGGGACAATGGTGAGGGAAAAACAGATCAATGGAAGAAATTAAAATGTATTCCATTTATTTCATAATAGCGGGAGATCCCCCAATGGGGGTTCGCGCCAGGAGCCGAATGGGACGTGATGCTCTCGGCCTGCAGCACCAGACGCAATCTGCCCTCACTGGGCGTGAACCAGACTTGCAAATTTAAATGAGTACTTAAAACTCTTTAAATATGTTTTAGCCAGAGTCTCCCGGTTCCCAGGATTCACCGCTCCAGCCGGCGCAGCGTGAGGCTGGCGGGAATCATTACTGGTCTCCATCAACAAAGAACGAACGTGATGACCACTCTGGGGGATGACCACAATGGAGCCCCCCGGGTGGTCGGGGATTGGGGAGATCAGTGACCTGGCTCTGCACCCTGGCACCGTGACAACGCGTACAGCTAGGGTACCAGGTTGGCACTGCCATGGAACAAATGGACACTGCCAAGGTGACCAGCTGGCATGGCCAGGGTGCCAAGGGCACTGCCAAAGTGCCAAGGGGCACTGCCAAGGGGTGGGGTCTGAGAGAGCCCATGCAACAAAAGGGGGGGATCGAGGGGGATGTTGCCGGGAAACCTGCGGTCCGGGTGCAGTGCCGGCGTGAACAGAGAATCACAGCAGCCGGAAAATTCTGGCCTTCATCATTTTTTGGGAGAATTCTGCCCAACGTCTCTGTTGGCTATGCGTTAGAAATGTCGAAGGTGTATTTCTTTGGAATTTGATTGTCTGCAATCACAGTACCTCTTTAATGATAGCGAGGTTCCTGCTGGTTTTTGAAGTTTAGACATTCCTTTGGCATGAGTCATGGCGGGTCAGGATAAAGCCTTGTTTCCATTTAAAAATAAAATAATAATTTTATAGAGTAGCTAGATTGGCGTAGATATTTTCTTTCCTGTTTTCTGGCTGGGGCACTATCAATGATTTAAAACAAAGGATAATAGACGGACTGAACAGTTACTGAAGGAAGAGCATAAAAACCACGTGAAAGATTCAAGAAGAACCTAAATGTTTCGAGAGGGAGGCAGACGCACTGAATCATAGATTTGCCCTCCTGTCTTTGCTTGTCCCAAGTAGATGTTGGATGCTGGCACTAGGCAAAACCTGAGGGCTCTGTGAAATTTCTCTTCTAGAGAAACTCAAGTGATTCAAAGTTGTTTAAGTTTCAAAGGACATTTCTGTTTTAAAACAGTTTGTGCCCCACTCTGACTTTTCTCTCTGGACATTTTTGAGATAGCTGGGAGTCAGGTGGGGTTGGGGGCTCCGTTTCATGCGGTCTTGCAAGACATTTTCTGACTGCAAGATGGTGCTGTGTAATTGCAAAGTGTTTCCAGAGCAGTGATCAAACTGAGCGGGCCTGTCTGGCCTGAGGCCTAGTGAAGGTGCCTTTGTTTCCTGCATTTTCCAACAACCCTGAGGCAGGAGTGGGAGCTGATCACAGTAGAAGTGACATTTCAGGGCTGGTGCGGAACCCAGTGCCTTTGTTCAGGTCATTGCCATTGGGTGGTTAGTCAGTACATTTTCAAGCCCTGATGTGTTTTCTTTCTTGTCCTGGATACTACTCATAGGATTTTGATGCACAGCAAATATTTATATTTCCAATTGGCACCGATTTAAGTCTGTCTTGTACTGACACCAACTCCATATATCTGTTTCCAAATTACTACCCACACACATGACTTAGGAAAAAAACTAGAAACAAAACATACAAAGCTGAGCAAAAAAAAAAGCAAATTACTGTGGATGCTGGAATCTGACACCAAAGAGAAAATGCTGGAAAATCTCAGCAGGTCTGGCAGCATTTGTAGTGAGAGAAAAGAGCTAACGTTTCGAGTCCAGAGGACCCTTTGTCAAAGCTGCAAAAATCCAGTTCCAGAAAGTTCTACAAAGCAGTGTGCCAGGAATTACTTTTTAACCTATTTATATTCCCAGCTCTAGAATCCTAAGTTTGGTAACCATGTGCGAACCATAGTTTTAATAACTTAATTCAGTGTTTTTCAAACTGGGGGGGGGGGGGGGGGGGGGGGGGGTTGTTGGGTTACGGGTATAGGGAGGGTGGATACGTGGGTTTGAGTAGGGTGATCATTGCTCGGCACAACATCGAGGGCCGAAGGGCCTGTTCTGTGCTGTACTGTTCTATGTTCTATGTCCTTTTTGCCCGTGCCCGATTTTTACCAACCAGCCATCCTTCGGGACCCACGATGGCCGACCTTTGCGACCCACACCGGCCGATCTTCATGACCCACGCTGGCTAACCTACACGACCCATGCCGGTCGACTTTTCCCGACCCATGCCAGCCAGCCTTCGTGACCCATGCTGCCCGACCTTCATGACCCATGCTGCCCGAACTTCGCGACCTTTAATGTGGGTAGGTGAGCACTTGCTTTGTCATTCAATGTTCCATTTCTGATAAGGACTTCAGCTGATTCTGTTCTCACTGCATCTATTGAAAGAAAACAAGAGATTTGTCCTCAAACACGCCTTTGAAGTTTTGAGGGTTTTAAACTTTCATTTGCCAGTGCTTCCCTGCATTTAACACACATGAGCTTTGCATCTTGATTTGCAGTGGGACAATTAATAAACCCATACCTCAAGAAATTATCTTTATACCGCTTTGTTCCGGTTTTCAGCTTCTTCTTATAGATTGTTCACCAGAGGCCCTGGAGCTCACACCAGCACTGCTGGCAGCTACAAAATGGAGAGATCTCTCTCGTGCTCAGAGCATGTGAAGTCTGTGTACAGGGCACGTGACCTGCTCTCTGCCACTGCCTCTGGAGAGACGACTCCTTAGATTAAAAAAAAATCTGCTCCTGGGTCAGCGCACTGATGTCAGGCCTAGAGCTTCATTGGGCTCTAGGCCTGTGCACTGCTGAGGGGGCCCGCATGCACGGGACGGCTGGCATTCTGAAAGACGGTTGCACCTAGTATTTTTAAAAGCCAGTTGCTGATGTTGGGCAATTCTTCTAGCGTCGGGAACGCTGCAACCGATGACCCCCCCGACCCTCCTGACATCTGCCCGCCACCCACCCACGGGTCGCGACTGCGTTTGAAAATGTCTGACCTAATTGACTGACTTTGGAGGGTGAAATTCGAATGCATTGAAAATGCATTCACTTACACAGTGTTAAAACTGGGTCCTGGAGGTTGGATCATTAGAAAGATAGTTCCAGGATTTACTTGAGTTGGGCATCTCAGCATATCTCGTCAGTTAGGCTTTTTATGTTGGTGACAGGAGTCCTACCAATGACCCAGATTGTGGGAGCTGAACAAGCTTCGGCAGTCAGTGGGACCCAGCGCCACACTTTAGTGCCTGTTGCTGTGGCCGCCTTTCTTATCAAGGACAGCCGCCCATCCCAAGAGCTGCAGCCAATCAGAGGGCTGGTAGCTCAACAGCACCACCAAGAATGCTGGCCACTATTGGGAATGCACCGGGAAGGAGAGGATACCATGGAAGAATGCCACCGACCCAATGAGGTAAGTGGGGTCAGATAGGTCCCAGCAAGACGGGGTGCGGGTTGGTGAGTGTAAACATGGTCATTACTGCTGGGGTAGCCGTTGCTACTGGGGAGTCCCTCTGTGGAATTAAAAAGGTTGACTGAATTCATTGCTGGGATGGAACGATTGTCCTATGAGTAAAGATTAAATAGACTGGGCCTTTATTCTTTCACGTTTAGAAGAATGAGAGGTGATCTCATTCAAATCCACAAAATTCTTATACGGCTTGACAAGGTAGATGCAGGAAGGATGTTTCGGGGGGAGGAAGGAGGGCCGGACTAGAACCAGAGGACACGGTTTCAGAATAAGGGGCAAAAGCCATTAAGATTACAGTGAAGAGGAATTTCTTCACTCAGAGGATGGTGAGGGGGCTCTGGGGGCTCAGTCATTGAGTATGTTCAAGACTGAGATCGATAGATTTCCACATATTAAAAACGTCACGGGATATGGGGATAGTGCAGGAAAATGGGTTTGAAGTGAAAGATCAGATCATCTTGTATAAATGGCAGAGTGAGCTCAAACGTCTGAGTGGCCGATGTCTGCCCCCATTGTTTTATGTGATGTTCTTGAGGGCAAGCGAGAAAGCCACCCTTTATTTTTGAAAAAGGGGTGCTCGGGATAGCTGGAATTCCCATAACCATTTTCTGTTTCAGAGCTGGTGAGAGTTTCATTAACTCCTGAAAAGTGATTTTCTGAATTGCGGTACAGAAAATTGGAATGCTCTTGCCCTCTGCTGGTTAAATTCGATTAGAATGTAAAGAGCTTGGCTGATTGTGCCAAGTAGGATCAACAGATCTTCTCTCGGTCATTTATTGCTTTTTCTATTATCATTGATATACACTCCATTGCCTTTTGAGACTGGCAGATAAAGCTGACCTACAAGGCATTTGAAAAACCTGACGTAATGTAAAACTGATTTACAGCATAATTCTATGGTAAAATGTATACGCACAAAACAAAATCAAAGAGTGAGAGATACATTTTCAACTTGCTGTCAACAAATGGACAGCACTTCATGAATAATGAAGTATTTTTGTGAATTTAAAACATTTAAATGCAGGAGACAAAGCATTATCCGTGTTTTTTTTTCTTTTAACATAACATTTGCATTATTGAGCTGGATAGGAATGTGAAAATCTTAGGCTGAATTTTAATATTTCAAACTGCTCACGGCCCAGGAGGTCAGCAGCAGGTCGGAAACTCAGGAGATTCACCGGCAGCTTTTTCCGCTCTGTTGGCTGCACTCCTGGCTCTGATTTGCAAGGTTGGAGGTTCAAGTTCCCGCAAGGCTTTAGTACAAAACAAAGGACAGGGCTCTAACTCCAGCTGCCATTTGGATTAGATGTTAAAACAGAGGCTGCGTCTGCTTAATTGAGTGGATGTAAAAAAAAATAACACAGCGCCATTCTGAAGAGGAGCATCTGTAGAATCCCTGCAGTGCAGAAGGTTATTCAGCCCATCGAGTCTGCACCGACCCTACCAAGAGCACCATACCTGAAGGCCCACTCACCCTTCCTATCCTCGTAACTCTGGAACTCCACCTAACCTACACATTAATTAAGGGGGGGAGCCAGGTCTGTCTTAAAAGTGAATTCTCCCTTGGATTTTAATCTGAACTGAGGTGCTTCCGTTTTGGTCCTGAAAGGTTCTCTCTCCAAAGATCCCGCACAGAGAAAAGCAAGTAACCATGTATGTTAACTTTATTCATGTGTGATATATTGATTTGCTTAATTAGAATATAGTGGCAGGTTAAGGAAATAAGTTACAGTTTCTTATTTCACGTCAGAACTGTTGTAACTGTTAACTGCAAAGCTATTTCCCTGTTGTTAAGGTGGTTAATTCTGTGTGTAAATTAAAGTTTGTTTTAACATAAAAAATACATATGAGTTAGTGTTATCAATCCTGTGGTACAGTAACATTTCCTCACAGTTTTACAAATTAAAAATAGTTGGGTTCTCATTGAGATCCTAATGCATTTGACCATCCATCACTGACACCCCCACCATATTGCCATCTCACATACACCCCAACAGTCAAACTGCACAAATGACGTCCTTCAATCCGCTCAACATATTCTATTTTTGCACTCATAGTTCTACTTTCTCTCCTTGAAGAATAAGAGAGCACAGAGAGAGGGAGTGAATGGTTTGGTGGCCTTCCAGTCAGCACCAGTCTGGAGATAAGCAGAGTCTCAGAATGCATGACCATTGACGATGGAGAGATGGGGGTCTCCCAGCTACCTGGTGACATGTTTAGATGATGCAGAATGGTGCTCACTCAACTTGCACAGCACAGTTTGATGCTCAACAAGAACAAGTGCACATTCACAGCATCTGAGATTGACTTTCCAGAGCACAGAGTGACAGAAGCTGGAGTAAAGCCTAACAAGACAACATCAAAGCCATTCATGTGTTTCCAACAGTTTCTAACGTGAAAGAGTTGGCATAGGGCTGCAGTACAACCAGCTTTTATCAAAATTTGTTCCTAAATATGCTGAGATCACTACTTTGAAAACTACTGTACAAAGATGCACAGCGGGAATGGGCAATCGCACCGCACACAACATCGGACACGGTAAAGACATGAATAGCATCTCTATTAGTCTTTTCAACCCTTATGCTAAAATATATGTCACAACAGATGCATCAGGAAATGCAGTTGGAATTGTACTCTCACAGTTCATTGAATGAAGCGAATGATCGATCGCTTACATGTCATGCCCATTGTCAGAAACTGAATAGTAGCCAATGCATTTACACTCGTGAACATTGATACATGTATCTCTATGTTGGAAAGTTCACTCTCCCCACCAATCACCAAGCACTAGCTACATTCTTAGCTACATCAGGGTCTAACCATTGACCTCTACACATCTACTGATGGTCAGATCGTCTTCATCAGTACAACTTTGAAGTCGCGTATTTCAGAGGCAGTCTGATGGCGTGTAAAGATAGTTGCATAGAAGGGTTAACTAGAAACAGTGTAATGAATACACTTGGTGAAAAATCTGTTAAACCGTATGATGCACGTCCACAACTAACCCCATGGCTAATAAAACCATGACAAAAACTTTAAGTGGATATTTTGGAAAACGTGCAGATTTTGAAACACCATGATGACAAATTTAAGAGGAAAATGGACAATGGAGAACAGAACATGCCATGATCCTAACTGATAATACACAACCAGGCATCCTGCGCGACAACAAATGACCTACCTGTCATAAAGTTTGCAGATCCCGAATCAGCATTCTTCAGACTCATACAAGACTAGCAAGGGCTGTCCAATGATAATAACGATATAATAATAACAATAACAGCTGGAAATTGCGACAATAAATTCCGTAACCACCAATTTGGCCATTGATATTTTAGTCCTTTTATTTACAAAATGGAGCTTTCCAGAGACTATCATGCCAGACAATAGACCACAGTTTGTTTCCAGTCAGATCCCAGAGTGCCTAGCCAGCTACGGAATTCACCAGCATCTGATATCATGATACAACCCACAAATGACGCTTCAACATCATGATCAAGGATAGGTAAGCCATCACCATCATTCAATGAAAATATCATCGTGAAAACAGAAGAAATCAGAAAGCAACAAGGTAAAGCAGAAGCGTACTTTGACAAGGGAATATACGCAAGAAATCATGGAATTTTAGAATCCCTACAGTGCAGAAGGAGACCATTCGGCCCATCAGGTCTGCACCGACCCTCTGAAACGCTACCTGAAGCGTTACCCTGTAACGCTACCTAAACCTTTGGACACGAAGGGGAAATTTTGCATGGCCAATCCACCTAACCTGCATTTCTTTGGACTATGGGAGGAAACAGTAGCACCCGGAAGAAACCCAAACAGACATGAAGGAGAATGCGCAAACTCCACATAGACAGTCACCCAAAGTCGGAATCAAACCCGGGTCCCTGCCCCGGTGAGGCAGCAGTGCTAACCACTGTGCCACCATGCTGCTCAACATGCTTTGAAGTTGGAGATTGGGCATTAATTAGCCAAATCACAATCACAAGTGCGGATCATCTTCATCTGAACCAAAGCAGAACAAGTGGTTGCACGGTGCCAACAATTATCTGTTGGATGACAACACAAAGTGGAAAGTAAGATGCTTGAGAGTGAGCAGGCCAGGATATTTAGAGAACAATGTTCATGAGGGTACATTACCTTTTCCGACGAGTGACCGCCTGCCTTCAAAATCCCAACTCTCTAGCCTGCCTGACCTGTGGAGTATTTCCAGAAGTTGTTTTTCTTTATTTCAGTTTTATTTTCGCTTTAGCACTTTACTTTTGTCCAACTGTCTAGCTTTGGTTCTCCATTCGCCGTCACCATTTGTGCAGCTACTGATTTGCTAAACCTCACCCTCACTTCCACTTTTGATGTCCTAGCCTCCAATAATACTATTACTCTCTGGCACTCTGGCTGATCCACACAGCAGCCCTCAAATCTGCTCCCTTAAATCCAAGGGATGCAGACTTGAAAGGATATGGAAGACAACTGGATTAGCCATCTGGCTGGACAAAGGTAACCCCCAGCTGCTTTTCAGTACTACAAGCTATCTTCTTAAACCCTTCTCCCCTGTACCGTCCACCACCACCGGCAACAATTGCAATGAGTTCTGGATAACCCACTAAAATCGAGATTATCTGATCAGCTGACTCTGCTGCATCCTTCCTTCCCACTATTCCGCATAGCCAAACTGCCTTTAATGCCTTCCTGCCCTAGCCTTGAACTCACAACATCTTCCAGATTCCCTCCTATCTCCTGACATGCCTTCTCTGAGCTCGCCATATCCATGAGACCCACCTCCTGTTCCCTTGTTCCTATTCCCACTGAACTATACTGATCACCCACCTTGCTGTCTTAGCCCGCCCGAGTTGATATTTTAAGTGGTTCCCATGCTTCAAACATTGCTCCTCTCTCCTTTAAATCTACCATCATTACCTCTTACATTAGAAAACAACCTTGACACCACAATCCCTACAAACTACTGACCTCTTTCTAACCTTCAAATCCTTGAGCATATCATCACCTCCTAAATCCATTTGCGTTCTTCCCAGAACTCGATATTTGAATTCTTCCAATCAGGTATGTGCCCTTGTCGACATATCTAAACGGATCATATTAAAGACACAAATGACATCCTATTTGACTGATAAACCTTCCCTTCTCGTCCTTCTCGACCTATCCGCAATCCTCAACACGCTTGACCACAACAGCACCCTCCACTGTCCCTCCACCTGTCATCCAGCTCGGTGATACTGCTCTGACCTGATTCCATTCTTATCTATCAATTGATAGGGAATCACTTGCAGTGGCTTATCTTCCTGCTGCCACACTATTACCTCTGGTGTCCCCACAAGATTCAATCCTTGGCCCCCTCCTATTTCTCATCCGCATGTTGCCCCTTTGAAGACATCACTCGAAGGCACCACATTAGTTTTCACATGCGGTGACAACACCCAGCTTTGCCTCACCACAGCCTCTTTCATTTCCTCCACTGTTGCTAAATTATCAAGCTGCCTATCTGACATCCAGTACTGGATGAGCAGAAATTTCCTCCAGCCAAATATTGGGAAGACTGAAACCATTGATTTCGGTCCCCATTCCAAACTCTGTTCCATAGCTACCAGCTTCATCTCTCTCCCTAGAAACAGTCTGAAATTAAGCCAGCCTGTTCACAACTTTTGTGTCTCATTTCTGACCACATATCATGCCACCACTGAGACTGCCTATTGCCTCCTCTGTAACATCACCTGATTTCATCCTCAGCCTCATCCTATCTGTTGCTGAAACCTTCATGTATGCCTTCATTGCTGCTGGACTTGACAATTCCAATGCATTTGTAGCTTGTATTATTCCTTGTGGCTGAATAAAACTCGTAGTCTTACAGTTGAAGTAGATGCTTTATTTTGCATGAGTTTGTTCTCTCTCCAGCACTTATACTATGTTACATCTGAGCTGCCTGTCTGTGTCCTGCTCACCAGCTGCCATTCCTGTGAAGAGTGTTCTCACTTCCTGTTTGTCTATGTATATGTACATCTCTGGTGCTCCCTCTAGTGGTTACTTAGGTGTAGTGTATTTGCATTAATCCCTTGTGTATATACAGTGAGGCATATCACCACATCCCCCCTTTTTTAATTTTACATATTTACTGTACTTTATTAAAGAAAATTGTACAAAGCAGGTAGGTAAATAGTGATGTGTACAAGTTGTGATGATATTGATGGTTATACAAAGCCAATTAATATTTGAGTCCAATCTTAATAAGAGTCCAAACGTTATGAATTTGTTCGGTTGAGTTTTTTTTTCTGTTGTTGACGTGGTGATATTGATATTGGAAATTGTGAATTTCATCAGTGTTCTTGTTTTTAAGTTAGCAACAAACAAATGCAACACAAGGTGTTCGAATGTTCGAACCACTGATGCTGACTGAAAGGGATTTTTTTCTGTGCTTGCGGTATCGATTTAGTGTGTCATCTGCTTGAAAGGTGGTGTGCTTGTTTGTTCCGGAACAAATATGTATTTGTGAGATTCATTGTCATGCCATGGTGTGTTTGTAGTCTTGTCATTGCTTTGGAGTGTGCTGTTGCATTGTCCTTCATGCGCAGAGTTGTACCATTGTTGTACAGGTCATTGTTTCATTGTTGTTGTTTCTATCATTTCTGTCTTTGTTGTTTTTGTTGTCACACTTGTTGTTGTTTTTGTCGTGCTTGTTGTTGCTGTTGTTATCTTTGTTATGCTTCTTGTTGTTGATTTTGTTGTTGTTTTGTTGTAGTTTTTGATGTTGTGCTTGTAGATTTTGATGTTGTTCTTGTTGTGCTTCTTGTTGTTTTTGTTGTTGCTGTTGTTGCTCTTGTTTCTGTTGTGCTTCTTGTGGTTTTTGTTGTTCTTGTTGCGCTCAATGACTTGCGTATGGATAATTTGAGTCATTCTCAAAGTTATTGGTGTCAGTGTTCTTTGTGGTATCTGATGTTTCATTGAGCGTTTTCTTCTTGAGGATTGTGAGAATGATCTGATGTTGCATTGATCTTGCTGACATCAGTCATTTGTGATGGATTTGATTCCTCTTCTTTGCTTCCTTGGTGCTCCTCTTCTGGAGTCATGTCTGGTTAATTTGAATCATCTAAGATTTCTTGGTACTCCTCTTCTGGAGTCAAAATCTTCAAATTTCATTTTCTTGTGGGTAGTTTAGAGTAGATGAGGTTTCAATTGATGCGGTCTCACTAGACTCATGGGTGGTTGTGCTTTGATTGTCAAGTTCTTTTGTACAGACGAGCTGAGATCTGTCCATCTCGCTGTGATCTTGCACATCTTGTATGGGAATTTTGATTTCTTTGTCACTTGTCTCACTTACAGTGGGTAGACTTACATTGTCTTCTTGTTGATTATGTGAGCTTGGTAGACTTTCATAGTCTGCTCATGGTTGCTCAGATAAGGTTGATAGACCTTCATGGTCTTGTTCATGCATGGAATTCGCTCTGGAGTCTTTAGTTGCTTCCATTTTGGAGTCTGTCAATGAGCTCTCTGTGGAGGATTGCATCGCTCTCTGTGTGGAGTCATGCAATGTTCTCTCTGTGGAGTCGATCTGTGCTCTCTCAACTGAGTCGTTCAGTACTCGCTGTGTGGCGTCGTTTTCCTCTTGGGTATTTGACAGGTTTCTGTCATCCAATGTATCGACGATTTGCCATTGCATCATGGTATTGGATTCATCTACCATGAGTAGAGTCATGTTGGACTTTTCAACCATGTCGCTGATGCTATGATTAGCATGTCTGAATTACTCAGCCATGTCTGAGTAGTATTTTTCGATAAACAAATCATCTTTTTTTTGTTTCAGATTTGTTATTGTCCTCTTCATGGTCAATGAACAAATCATCTTTTTTGGTGTCGGATTTGTCATTGTGCTCTTCACTTTGGGTGATGCAAACTGCTTGTTCCAGGATGCTGCGAAAGTTATGTTCAACTGTTGGTGGAAGTTCAGGCATTGTTGTGCCTTTTGAGGTTAAATTTGTTGGTTTTGTGCCTTTAAGAGTCTTGTTTGTGATTTTCAGGCATTTCCCCTTTAAGTGGGCGTGGTCTGAGTTGTCCGACAACATGACGCTCGTGACGTAAAGCGTAGGAATCGATTGCGCATGTGCAAATCGATTTTCCTTTGCTGTATGCTTTTTCGTAAACTGCGCATGCACGGCTGCGGTTTCCTGCACATGCACAGACCCAGATTTGCGTCTTTTGTTCCCTGGGCAGTTGAAAATGTGCTCAGACGCCATTTTTAAGTTCTTCAGACCCGTGGAAAAGAACTTTCTCGCCGTTTTTTTCTTGTTAAAAACTTTAAGTTATTTTTTTCTTGTGATCTGCACTTGTCAGTCATGATTTCTAGCATTAAACCTTTCTGTTCTTCTGATTGTTTGTTTGAGTTTCGCAACACTCATTCCCTGTGCAATTTGGTCTCTGAGCTTGAATGTCTTAAAGCAGCATTGTTACTGGTGTTACAGTGATCCTGAAATTTTTTAAGTATTACTTCTAATTTGGTGTTGTCTTCACCTTTCAAGTAATTAAAGCAGTTATAAATTTCTCTAGCCTCATGTCCTGCTAGTAGAAGTGCTATTTTCATTTCTTCTAAGGCCGTACTCAACTCATTAGCTACAATACATAGTTTGTACGTTTGTTTAAAGATTTTCCATCTATGACTTAAATTACCGGTTGTTTTCAGCTGCGGTGGAGTTCCAACGAGTTTCATCGACTCAGCGAAGTCTCCCCACGTACGAGATTTCTTCTGTTTTCGATCTTGCTTTGTCTGCATTTCGTGTAACCTTCTAGTAAGCATTCTGAAGTCCATGGTACCATGTACATTCCTTGTGTCTGAATAAGGCTCAAAGTCTTACAGTTGAAGTAGATACTTCATTTTGTATGAGTTTGTTCTCTCTCCAGAGCTTATACTATGTTACATTTGAGTTGTCTCTGTGTCCTGCTCACCAGTTGTCGTTCCTGTGAAGAGTGTCCTCACTTCCTGTTTGTCTATGTATATATACATCTCTGGTGCTCCCTCTAGTGGTTACTTAATTGTAGTGTATTTACATTAATCCCTTGTGTATATACAGTGATGCATCACTACATAGCTGGTCTCCCATATTCTACCCTCTATAAACTTGAGGCCACCCAAAGCTCTGCTTTAAGTACCGTTTCCCTATGAACCCGATGCTCGCTGACCTATATTGGTCCCTGGTCAAGAAACATATTGATTTTAAAATCCCCTCCTGGCCTTGCCCCTGCCTCAATCTGTAATCTCCTTCAGCCCCACAACCCTCCGAGGTATTTGCCCTCCAGGCCTCTTCAGCATCGCCAATTTTATTTGCTGCTGCATCGGTGGCCATGTCTTCAGCTGTCTAGACTTCAAGCTTTGGAATACTCTCCCACACCTCTCTGTCCCTTAACCTCGCTTTCCTCCTCTAAGATACTCCTTAAAACCTACCTTATTTGCCCGAGCATTTGGTCATCTGATCGAATATCTCCTTATGTGACTCCGTGTCAGACGCTGTTCTATAATGCTCCTATGAAGTACCCGGGGAATCTTCATGACATTAAAGGCACTCTATAAAGAAAGGTTCTTTTTCTTTGAATGGCACATCTAAAATTAGGTACTTGAAACCTGTGTATAGCTTCTTGACAGACGGGAGATAACAATTTTCCAACAAGGTGATCCTCCTTTCCTTGAGAAATACTTTGGTCGAAAGAATTTCAGCAGTGATGTAGCCAGGCGTATGCAATACATGAAATCACATACACATCGCTTGGGCGGCAAAAATGAACCATGTTCCCCATTTCATCACTCAGTGTTGTTCCTGTCCAAGTGCCTGATAGTCTGAGGAATTAAATGTTAAGGTGGGAGGAAATCTTGCCAAAGCTTTGCCAAGAATAAGCTTTTTGACTTGTAAGTAGCAGAGGGTAAGAATAGGAGTGGGGGCTTATGAAAGCACTTTTTGGAGCTAAGAGAGAATGTTAGGCTGCAAGCTTTTGCTCAGCTATTTAATTGCACTCTAGTTATATTCTAGTTGGATGGAATGAAGTACTGTTCCCCCAGAGCGTATAAAATTTTAAGTTTGAAGTTGGACCACTGCTTTTCAAGGATACTTAATTCAAAGCTTGCCCATCGGCTGTTCTTTAAGATCTTGATCAGCCCCAACACAGCATGCCATAAATGTTTCAATCACGTGGGTGGATATAATCTCATTTACTACAGCTCTATTAAAAGTTTCCAAAACTGACGGAAAGGAGCGTATGACCCAATGGGGTGACAGGTTGTCCCAAAGACCGCGCACGTTTGCAAAAATTGAACGCAAATACACAATTCGGACGCATATATCATTTACAACCAGATACACCCATCACTTTTTGAAAAGTTATCGTTTACACATGCTGCACATTGATAAATAGCAACTGTTTAAGCTATTCTGTGTTCAAAAGCTTTCTTGAATTTCGCTTATAAAGAAGATTGCAAAGTCAGGTCGTTTATTGTGAATAATTAAACAGAACAGCATACAGTCAATAAAAATGTTTCAAACGAAACGTACATATGCTTGGTAGCTTGCAAATAATTCATACATCCTAAACTTGTTGAGGGAGAAGAAGAAATTGTATTTGTGTACAATGATCTCAGGGTTTGCTCAACTACTTTTCAGCCAATGAAGTTCTTTTGAAGCCACCGTAATGTAAGGAAAGCAACAACAATTGACACACCGCAAACTCCCAGGAGTGAATAAATGATTTTTTTAAATGCAGCACGGGGTGGCACAGTGGTTAGCACTGCTGCCTCACAGCTCCAGGAACCCGGTTCAATTCCGGCCTCGGGTGACTGTCTGTGTGGAGTTTGCACCCTCTCCCCGTGTCTGCGTGGGTTTCCTCCAGATGCTCCGGTTTACTCCCACAGTCCAAAGGTGTGCAGGTTAGGTGTATTAGCCATGCTAAACTTCCCCTTAGTGTCCAAAAATGGTTATGTGGGGTTACTGGCTTAAGTTGGGTGTTCTTTCCGAGGGATGGTGTGGACCGGATGGGCCGAATGGCCTCCTTCGGCACTGTAAATCCTACGATTCAGTAATGACCAGTTTATCTGTTTTGTTTTAATTGTTGCCTTGGGACACTGGGAAACTTCCTCTACAATTCTTCAAAGTAAACCCATTGGGATCTTTTGTGTTTATGTGAGAGGATAGACGTCTTATTCAAAAGGCGTCACCTCTGGCAGTGTAGCACTCCCTCAGTAGTGCACTGAAATATCAGTTTGGGTTATGTGCTTATGTTTTATGGAATGGAACTTGAACCTATAACCGATTGTGTCAGAGGCCAAAGTGCCAGCACGAAGCCAAGGCTGTCAGCTTTCATGAGCTTGGCAATTACAGGGCGGGATTCTCTGACCCCCCGCTGGGTCAGAGAATCGTCGGGGGGGGGCGGCGTGAATCCTGCCCCTGCCGGCCGCCGAATTCTCCGGCACTGGAGATTCGGCGGGGGTGGGAATAGCGCTGCGCCGGTCAGCGGCTCCCCGCGGCAGCCCCCAGCGATTCTCCGGCCAGCGATGGGCCGAAGTCCTGCTGGTTCTTTGCCAGTCCCGCCGGCGTAAATTAGACTAGGTCTCTTACCGGCGGGACCTGGTGGCACAGGCGGGCTCCGGGGTCCTGGGGTGGGGGGGGGCGTAGGGCGATCTGGCCCCGAGGGGGGGTGGCCTGGCCTGCGATCGGGGCCCACCGATCTGCGGGCGGGCCTGTGCCGTGGGGGCACTCATTTCCTACGCGTCAGCTGTGTCAGCCTCTTCGATGGCCGACGCATAGCTGAAACCCCTCCCCCGCGCATGCGCGGGGATGACGTCAGTAGCTGCTGATGCTCCCGCGCATGCGAGGAGTCGCGCCGGCCGGCGGAGTCCCTTCGGCCCCGGCTCGTGTGGCGCCAAAGGCCTTCCACGCCAGCCAGCAGGGCGCAAACCACTCCGCCGCTGGCTTAGCCCCTAAAGGTGCGTAGGATTCCGCATCTTTGGGGCGGGCCGACGCCGGAGTGGTTCACGCCACTCCGTCCCGCTGGGACCCCCGCCCCGCAGGGTACGGGAGAACCCCGCCCACAGTTCTGTTTCAAATTATTTCCAATTACGACATTCAATTTCTGCCATTACTGCATAAAGTTATAGCTTCTTCCTAAGAATTTAATTAATATTCATTAAATGTACTGTGTGTTATCTATTATGTGCACATCAGATAGATGCGTGACTTAATGAATTATTAGAGCTGTGATCTCATTCCTAAACTTTCTGAACATACAAAGTTACATTTTGAGACATCCTGATATTGTTTATTTATTTTTGTCCTCTGTATAGCTGCTAAATTGTGGAGACCAGCCTCCCCTGAACAGACGCCGGAATGTGGCGACTTGGGCCTTTTCACAGTAACTTCATTTGAAGCCTACTTGTGGCAATAAGCGATTTTCATTTCATTTCATTCACATGCCACTTTTCCGTACATGGGGCGAAATTCTCCGACCCCACGCAGGGTCGGAGAATCGGCCGGCTGCGGCGTTAATCCCGCTCCCGCAGGGTTTTTTATTCTCCGACCAGCCAAAAACCGGCGTTGTGCAAAACCCGCCGGCAGCCTCTGAAAACAGCTGGCGCCGGCTGGATTTCATTATATTTTTCTTTCAACAAATCTCCGGCCCGGATGGGCCGAAGTCCCGCCGACGTGGCCAAGGGTCACGTCGGCGAAAAACAGAGTAGCTTTAAAACGGCGTCAACCATTGACGATGGTTGACGCCGTTCAGTGTCCGAGGGCGAGTGGGGTGGGGGGCGAGTGCGGGGGGGGGGGGGGGGGGGGGGGGTGGGCGAGTGCTGGGGGGGGACAAGTGCGGGGGGGGGGGGGCGATTGCGAAGGGGCGAGTGGCGGGGGAGGGCGAGTGCGGGGGGGCGAGTGCGGGGGGAGCGAGTGCAAGGGGGGTCGAGTGAAGGGGGAGGCGAGTGCGGGGGGGCGAGGTGGGCGGGGGGGGGGGGGGGGGAGTGCGGGGGGGTTGCGGCGTTGAGGGGTTAGGGGTGGTGAGGGGGTGTAGGGGCGTTGGGAGGGGGGTAGGGGTGGGTGGGGGGGGTTGGGTGGCAGCGGCGTGCAGAGAGGGGGGTGGCGACAGATGGCCGGGGCCAACCGCACCATCGCCCCCCCTCTGCAACGCCGCTGCCCCCCTGCCCCAACCACCCCCCCCAGCACCACCCCTACCCCCTCCCCAGCACCCCTACCCCCCTCTTCAACAAGCTACGCAACCCCCCCTATTCTTCACACGCTGCATACCCCCCACCCTCTCAACGCAGGGTTCGCTCCCCCATCACGCCAGGTGTTCCCACCCCCCCAACGCAGGGTCCCCCCCCTCTCCTCCGGTACACACACCACCCCCCCTCTCAACGCCGGTACCCACAACCCCTCCCCCTCCCTGTGAAGGCCGGTACCCCCCCCTCCCTCTGAAGGCCGGTACCCCCCCTCCCTCTGAAGGCCGGTACACCCCCCCCCTCTGAAGGCCGGTACCCCCCCCCCGAAGGCCGGTACCCACACACCCCCCTCCCTCTGAAAGCTGGTACCCACACCCCCCCTCTCTCCTCCTCCCCCCTCCTTCCTCCCCCCCCTCCTTCCTCCTCCCCCCATTCCTTCCTCCTCCCCCCATTCCTTCCTCCTCCCCCCTTCCTTCCTCCGTTAGTGGGGGGGGGTGCGGCGTTAGTGGGGGGGGTGCGGCGTTGAGAGGGGGGGGTACCGGCGTTGACAGAGAGGGGGGTGGCGTTGGAGGGGTAGGGGTGGTGGGGGGTAGTGGTGAGGGGGTAGCGGCATTGGAGGGGGTAGGGATGGTGGGGGTAGGGTGGTGGGGGGTAGGGTGGTGAGGGGTGAGGGTGGTGAGGGGTAGGGGGCGTTGGAGGGAGTAGGGTGGTGAGGGGGGGTTGCGGTAGGGGCAGCGGCGTGCAGAGGGGCGACGGTGCGTTGGTCCCGGCCATCCATCGCCCCCCCCCCCTGCATGCCGCTGCCCCCTACCTCACCCCCCCCTCACCACCGCTACCCCCTCCAACGCCGCCCCCCCCTCTCTCAACGCCGGTACCCCCCCTCTCCTCTCAACGCAGGTACCCCCCCCTCTCCTCTCAACTCAACGCCGCAACCCCCTCCCCCTCTCTCAACTCAACGCTGTAACCCCCCTCTCCTCGCCGCAATCCATCCCTCCCCTCCCTCCCTCTCTCCCTCCCCCTCTCTCTCCTCCCTCCCTCCCCTCTCTCTCTCCCTCCCTCCCCTCTCTCCCTCCCTCCCCTCTCCCTCCCTCCCTCCCTCCCTCCCTCCCTCCCCTCTCTCTCCCCTCCCTCCCTCCCTCCCTCCTCCCTCTCTCCCTCTCCCTCCCTCCCCTCCCTCCCTCTCTCCTCCCTCCCTCCCTCTCTCTCTCCCTCCCTCCCTCTCTCTCCCTCCCTCCCTCCCTCTCTCTCGTCCCTCCCTCTCTCCCTCTCTCCCTCCCTCTCTCCGGCTCTCCCCCTCCCCTCCCTCCCTCCCTCCCTCCCTCCCTCTCCCTCCCTCCCTCCCTCATCCCTTTCTCTCTCTCTCCCTCCTCCCTCTCTCCGGCTCTCGCCCCTCCCTCCCTCTCCCCCCTCCCTCCCTCCCGCTCCCCCTCCCTCACCCTCTTCCCCCCCTCCCTCCTCCCTCTCCCCCCCTCCCTCCCTCCTCTCCCCCCTCTCAACTCCGCAACCCCCCCCCCAACAAACGCCAGGTCCTCTCCCTTCTCCCCCCACCACCCCCCCCCCCAACCCCCCCACCCCCAATGCCGGGGTCGGCTCTTCTCCCCCCCCCCCCCCCCCCCAATGGCCGGGTCGCTCTTCTCCCCCCCCCCCCCCCCCCCCATGCCGGTCGCTCTTCTTCCCCCACCCCCCACCCCACTGGGTCTCTCTCTCTCCCCACCACACAAACGCCGGGACTCGCCACTTCCGCAGCTGGTGAAACTGACGCCTATCGCGTCAGTCCGCTGCTGGCCCTTCCGGGAACGGAGATTGCCAGCTTAAAAGAAGGCCCGGACGCCGGAGTCATGCGCACCGCTTTTTCCCGCCGGAAATGGGCGTCACGTCGGTCCGCGGAGAATTTCGCCCCTGATTAGAACGCAGCCCAATCTTGGATCACTACAAAATCAAGTTTCACAATTATCCCTGACAAGATGGTCCAGAAATTTGATGGCGCCACTCCTAGTTTTCAGGTTCTAAACAGGTGGCTAACCGTTGAATATGGTGACAGGGCACTCCTGCTCATTATCACCCACCACAATAGTACAAACAGATCAAAACTGAGCATCCATGAGGCACTGTGTGCCACCAGCAGCAGCAGAATTTCCAAAAAATGTTCAATAAGGTGCCGCGCAAAAGGCTACTTCATAAGATTCAAGCCCATAGTTTTGGGGGTGATAGATGCGTGACTTATTAGCATTATGAGGAGGATTAGCTAACTAATAGAAGACAGAGTGTTGGGATGAGAGGGACATTTTCATGATGGCAACCTTTAACTAGAGGGCTACCAGATGAGGGAAGTGAATGTACTACTGCCAAGTTTGCAGATGGCATAAACATAGGTGGGAAGGCAAGTTGGTGAGGATGACACAATGAGTACACAGAGGGAGATCGACAGGATGAGGGCGTGGGCAAAAACTTGGCAGATGGAATATAATGAGAACGTAGAACATAGAACATACAGTGCAGAAGGAGGCCATTCGGCCCATCAAGTCTGCACCGACCCACTTAAGCCTTTACTTTCACCCTATCCCCATAACCCAATAACCCCTCCTAATCTTTTTTAAGGGCAATTTAGCACGGCCAATCCACCTAACCTACCCCTCTTTGGATTGTGGAAGGAAACTGGAGCACCCGGAGGCAACCCATACAGATGGGTGTAGGATAATGTAGGAAAATGTGAAGTTATACACTTTGGTAAGAAGAATAAAGGAGCTGAATATTATCTAAATGGAGAAAGATTGCAGGAAACTGTAAAGCTCAGGGGCTTTTTTGGGGGGGGGGGGTGTCATTGTGCATAAATCGCAAAAAGCTTGCAAGTTTAGCAGGTAATTGGGAGGGCAAACAGAATGTTGGCTTTTATTGCAAAGGGAATGGAACTTTAAAATAGTGATGTTTTGCTAAAAGTGGATGAGGCACTCATTAAACCACACTTGGAATACTGTGAATAGTTTTGGTCACCTTATCTCGGGAAAGATATACTGGCCTAGGCGGCAGTCCAGAGAAGGTTCATGGAGAGATTTTGTTATGAAGAGAGGTTGAGTAGATTGGGCCTAAAATCAGTGGAATTTAGGAGATATCAAGGTGACTTTAATGAGACATATAGGATTCTGAGGGAGCTTGACAGGACGCTGAGACGTTTTTCCCCTTGTTGAAGACTTGAGGACAAGAAGGCATAATCTCAAAGTAAGGGGTCGTCCATTTAAGGCAGAGGTGAGGAGGAATTTCTTCTCTCAAAGGGCAGTGAATCTGTGAAATTATTTACTGCAGAGGGCTGTCGAGGCTGGGCCATTAAGTATATTAAAGGCTGGTACAGACAGATTTTTAATCAGTAAGGGAATCAAGTGTTATGGGGATAAGGTGAGAAAGTGAAGTTGAGGATTATTGTATCAGATGATAGTCATGATTTCATGGAATGCTGGAGCAGACTCGATGGGCCGAATGGCCTGCTTTTGCTCCTACGTCTTATTGTCTTATGGAGAGAGAGAGACAGAGTGGGACAGGAGAGTGAGAGAGATACAGACAGACAGACAAACAGTCAGAGAGGATAGGAAAAGGAAGCAAGCAAAAAGCTGAGCTGAATTTAGGAGTGCTGTGATTAAGACACAGAAGCTATGATACTCATTAAGGAAAATCAAACTCAGCAATGCCTTAAAGCAGTGGGTGAGTTGAACACTTCTGCAATCTCTTCTTAAAAAATGAATGAAGTTGGTTTCTATGTATGCGTGGCCCACGACTGATTTTGCCTATGTGTGAGTGGCCCTTGACACAAAAAGGTTCCCGACCCATCAAAGGACAAGGGCACTATTGCCTGAAAATTGCTCTCCAATCCACCCATTGTTCAGACTCTGTAATATATCACTATTCCTTCACTCTTACTGGGTCAAAATCCTGACAGTCCCTCCCTAACAACACTTTAGGTGTTCCTACAACACACGGACTGCATACTTCATGAATGCGGTTCGCCATCACCCTCCCAAAGGTCATCAGTAATGTGTAATAAATAATTGCCTTACCATTGATACCCACATCCCACGAATAAAGAAATGAATGATCTAGGGTCTCGATTTGAAACAGCCATTAAACCGTATATATGCCACTTTGGGGTCTCATTCCTGTTTAACGCTGCCAGGCAAAATTGGACATAAGTAACTGACACTTATCTGGCTCTGTTCTTGTTTGGAAAACATAGTCTTCTAATTAGACATCCTTCGGTTGCCATCAAAAGAGATATATTTGCTCTCAACTGAACTGTGCTGAAAACATCTGCCAGCCCCTGCTCACTAATTCCCCCTCCCCCACCACTTAAGTCATCCCCTCCATTCTCGTCACCCCACCTCCTCCCAGTTCCTTCCCCCATCTCACCCTCTCCATCCTTTCTCCCTTATCAATCACCTTCCCCCCCCCCCCCCCCCCAATTAATTATCTCCCAGCTGTCACCCTCCCAATCCTTCTGAAGCTTGCTCGAAGGCCACTCTCACCAACACCTTGGAATTAAATTGAAATCCCCTTTACTGACGAGCTGCCTGGGGGGCACTCGGCTCCTGCAGTTCAACACTCCCATGTAAATGAGTAGAAGCTTTGGGCCAATCTGTTCCAGTTCAAGGCCAGGGCAAGTCAATATCGAGACCAATATCTTCCAATTATTTCATTCTCACTATTCTGCCTCTGCACCCTACTCTTTTATAATTTTAGCCCTAGCCTTGAAGTTTTCAAAAATGCCAAGTGGAAAAGAAGTTGAATTGACTTGTAGCATTACATTATAACAACATTCATGTTCCACTGTACTTTCAACCTAACTTGTGCTGTGATGTCACAGGTGTTTAAAGGTAGTGGTGACGTCTATTGGATATGCTCCAAAAATGGACATGGGAATCACGATTAACCTTCACCCGTTTGTTGGGATTCAGGTAGCTCACAATGGTTGTGTCACTTGCTGCTAATTTTAATGATGGCAGTGTGCAGTCCATTACCAAACATGCTAATAAGTGGCTGCACCCCTCAGCAGGAGGAACACCTTCAAGTGAGGCTGGCACCACTTGGAGTTCTCGCCTGCATCTTTTAAATGGAAGCTGCACTCTGGCTGTGCCAGAGGCTGGGGAAGATTGGCGTGCAAGAAGGATGAGAATGGTGTAACAGGTCTGGAATTAAACTGAACTATTGGCATGAAATACTTTCTGACAGTTTATCCAATAAACATTCAATACCAGCAGCACCAAAAGAAAATAGAGACACCTCTTGACTCGCACCCTTCCTCAGTAATTTCTGAATCTGCCACTGAGACGGACTGCAGTGTTCTGTAACTCAGACTGTTCCCCACCTCGGGGTGTTCCCCACCTCAGGGTGTTCTCCTGTAACAAATGATGGAACCTCTCAACAGGTCAGTCAGAATCCGTGGAGGGAATGGACGACTGAAGAGGGGACTCTTCCTCAGAACGATTGATCCACCCCTCGCTTGTCTTCTCCTTGGGCATGACTCAGATGCTGAGAGCTTCCAGTATTTTCAAACTTGCTTCCGACTTCTGGCAGCTGCATTTCTGTTTTTGCTCTTTGCTTCGGAGCTTTGTTAAGTCGGAAAAATGGTTAAACTGTCAAGAGCATGTCCATGATATGCACTACGTTTAGCATGCAGAAGGAATCTCCTCTGGTCACACGTATGCCAATCTAGGAAGCTAGAAAAAAGTGACCAACTTCAGAGAAGCTAACTGCTCAATATTGGTCGTGTGTGAGGCACCTGTGGCATCACAACACAAGTTAGGTTGAAAGTACAGTGGAACATGAATGTTATAATGTAATGTATATAATGTAAACTGTTATAATGTAAGCTAAATATGAACTTACCTATATTAAAGTGGATGCATTTCTCTTGGGGCTCTCTCGACCACCCATGGCCCAACAGAAGACATCCAGAAACTCTAGTTAAATATCATTGTTGGGTTTCCCATCACTTTTCCACCACAAGTACTGTGGACAATTGAGGCCCATGGAGCAGGAAAGTCAGTGTCCAATTGGATTCTTAAAAATGGCTTAAGGATAGTGTGAAAACTCCCACGATGACCGCGGGGGATCAAAAATCGATCTTCCCATGGGGCGCATAGAGTACAAGTTTCCCTGGTAATGGGTGGAGGCCCGCCCAAATGGGACTCGTCAACTCAGCCCTCTAAATGTCATCCCGAACCTGGGCCAGAAATTCTGGTAACGTGGGCTGGAGCTTTGCCATGGTATGTCCCAATAGTGTCTTTACTGCTGAGTTATAAATAAACAATGTTAGCTATCTAGCCACGTCTCCTGGATGACTACAGACAGAAAGCAGTAAGTTGTCGTTAATGGTTATTTTTCAGACTGAAGGATGATAGACAATGGTGTTCTCTAAGGTTCAGTGCTAGGACCACTGATTTTTCTTTTTGCTACTGTTAAATGACTTAGATCTTGAAAGACAGAATAGAATTGTAAAAGTTGCCAATGATACCAAACTGGGAGTAGTGGCAAACAGTGAGAATTAATTAATCACTTGCAGCATGATATAGATAAGTTAGCAGAATGGAAAGGCAGGTGGAAGATAGAATTTAATGTGCAGAAGTGTGAGGTGATGCATTTTGGCAGGAGGGATAGAGAGGCAATATAGACTTAATGGCACGATACTAAAGAATGGACAGGAATTAAGGGGCCCAAGGGTGCAGGAGCATCGATCTTTCAACATGGCAGCACATATTGAGAGAGTGGTTAGTTAAGCATTTGGGATCTTGGTATTTGAGGTATTTGAAGAACCCTGCTTCAGATACCATGGGAACACGCTGGCGCTCCTGCGCATGCGCCAACTTGCACCAACCGGCAGAGGCCCTTTGGCGCCAATTGACACAGCGCCAATCACTCCAATGCCAGCCTAGCCCCCGAAGGTGAGGAGGATTCCGCACCTTCCGGGTGGCCCGATGCCGGAGTGGTTCACGCCACTCTTTGGTACCGGTACGACCCGCCCCGCCAGATACCGGAGAATCCTGGCCCATGAAGCAGTCTTCCAGTTTGGAGTATGTCAACAGCAAGTCTTTATCAACAGCTCACAACTATGTACATATTTACAGTAGTATGTACATGTATTTTCTCCCCTTTGCTTCCCCCCTTCCCCTCTCTCCCACCCATGTCCCCCCTCCCCCCACATATACATCTGTCACAGCTTACCCTCTGATTTTAGTATCTCTGCTGTTTGGCCTTTCACACATTTTGTTCTCTCCGGGGATTGACATTGGCACTGTTTACCCTTGGTTTCTGTGGCTATGGCTCATCTTTCATTCCTCCCCCTACAGTATAAATATCCCCCACTTTCTATGTCCTTTAGCTTTGACAAAAGGTCATCTGGACTCGAAACATTAGCTCTTTTCTCTTCCTACAGATGCTGCCAGACCATCTAAGATTTTTCAGCATTGTCTCTTTTGGTACATGTATGGAGCTGGTCCCAGTCTATGTCTTAACCCAACTGTGTCCATCTCTAGACTGACGCTGGCTTTTGTCAGGTAGCTTCTTACGTCACTGTATGGGCGATGCTGCACTCAGTTGACATGAACACTTTACGGATCAGACCCTTCCACTACATCTCCCCAAGTCTTTATCCTATGGATAAAAAGTTACTTTAGTTTACTCCCAAGTCTTACATTGTTATAAGTCTTGTGCATTAAACTTGTTATTATAGCTTAATTTTATTCTAACATTATTGCTATTACAGTACTAGCATTAGCAACATTGACAATATTCTCATTACCCAATCTTCCCCCTTCAAATCCTTGAAGTTAGAGGTTCAGTAGGTCTGGGGGCTATAACCCTTCTGCATCTCATTCACCATTCAGCCGGGAGAGTGGGAGGCTGTGGTGTTGCTAGTTTGCAAATACTGGGTTTTGAATGTGAAATAAACTAACTTTTAGAGTTAATCAGGAATATACAATCCGATATTTGGTAAAAACACACCGCCACGTACTTTCCAAATAATTCAAAACATCTTTTACTTACAGACAGATGGTAAGAGAAAATAAGGACCATTTGCCTGTCTCCCTCTCCTGCCCATAACAACATGCTAATGATCCGGAACGAACTGCCAAGGAGGGTGGTAGAAGCAGAAACAATCAATGATTTCAAAAAGAAATTGGATTGGCACAGGAAAGAAATAAACCTGCAGGATCACAAGACAGTGGAACTGATTGGATTGCCCTGTGGAGAGCCAGCACGGACTCAATGAGCCAACTGTCCTCCTGACTCTTAAGTAAGAGAGTACACAACAAAATCTACCTCCTTGTGGCTCTTAGAAGCTATCTGCGCATCTTAAAACTTTTCTGCCTCTGTTTCATGCACAAGAAATTCAAATAGGGGGCGGATTCTCCAAAATGGAGACTGTGTTCGCGCCGTCGTGAACGCCGTCGCGGCGCCAACCCGTGCATGCGCGGAGGGCCTTCTTCAGCGCACCGGCCCCGGCCAACATGGCGTGGGGGTTCAGGGGCCGGCCACGCAACAAAGTAGGCCCTGCGGGGGGAGAGGTAGGCCCCGATCGCAGGCCAGACCCCATTGGAATCCCCCCCCCCCCCAAGTGAAGGAGCACTTTTCCCCGCCCCACAGGCCGCCCCCCGACCCTTCGCGCAGAGTTCCACCGGCAGCGACGAGGGTGAATGGCACCGGCGGGACTCTGCCATTTCCGCGGGGCCGGAGAATCGGCGGCCTGGCTGCGGACAGCGACCCGCGACCAGCGCACGCCAAACGCTCCGGCGCAAATGCCGCCAATTCGCCACACCTCGGGGAATCGCGCGCCGGCGTCGGGGCGGCGTGGCGCGGTTGCGGTGATTCTCCAGCCTGGCGCGGGGCTGGGAGATTTTTCTGGGGAAATGCTAACAGATTGATCATTGGTTGAAATGTTGACTCGATCTAAGACTTTCAGGAAGCAAGGTTTTTCTCAATGGCAACCATAGCTTCAGAGTTATGGGTGCTGTTTTGGTTCAAAAGTGGTTTCCGTGTTCTGGGTGCATACTTCTTGTACAGACAGCACTGCATGACATTGAAGACAGTAGCACGGATATTAGGAACATATCCCACGAGCGCGCAGAGGGAGAAAATTCCGAGAACATCGCATAATGCTAATTTAACACCATACTGCCATTCTCAAGCACCGCGCCAACAACCACCAACTCTTAAACATGCATTCGGCAGCAGGAGGGCACCCCAACAGCACTACTTAAAGGGATCATCAACCACTCCCAAGTTGACTGTTGATTAATTTCTCTTGGCTCTGCCTCAGTTTCTAGAAGTGCTTGCGGTTTCCAGAGTCGTGAGAAGGTGGTGAAGCTAACAGGGGAGTGGTGCTGCAATTGAAAAAAGGCTTTGGATTTGAAATGGGTGAGACCGTGAGCCATGAGATGCCATGGTTGACATCCCCCTTGACCTGCAACATGAGATTGAGCAGAGGCATTACATTAGAGGATGAGCTGTTCGCGGAGAGAAGAGTAGGTGGGTAGAAAATGCTCGCAGCAAGTTGTCTACTGAGAGCAATTATCTTACCTCAGCCAAAACCAAAAGCAGTGTGTGGGTGTGTGAACTCCATTTTATGAAGGTGATGCTCACAGAAATCTGCTACCAAGGCCTCAGAGCAAAACTCGGTCGGCACTGGTGTTATATGTGAAGGTGATTGTGGCACTGAATTTCAGTGCGTCAGGATCTTTCAAGGAAGGGGTAATCTGTAATATGTTTTATTTCATCATTTGGGTGTGAGTGTTGCCTGTATAACCTGCAAATAATGAAATACATCACAGCTGATTCGGATTGATCACTGGTTAAACCAATTACGACGTGATGGACCTGACACAACTCAGCCGATCAGCTTTGATGTATTATTAAGGCATGTAAGCAACAGTAGGCAATGTTACCCACAAATTACAACATATTTACTTGCACGCATACTTTGTGTTCAACATAAATTGTTTTAATGTATGTGATTGTTTATTTGTAACTCATCAGAGATAATTTTCTGTATTTGCCAACAATTTGTACCTTTTAAAACATTTGTATTAAATGTAACAGTTGTGTCCTACGAGTCATGTGTAAACTGTACTCTCTTCTTCATGATTTACTGATTTATCTGGGGGAAATGGTCATTGTAGCGATATCATGGCTGCATTGTAATTCACCAACTGACCACTAGGAGTCTCATTAGGTGACCTCAGACCGACTGGGGAGCTGGAAGAGAGAGGATGCTTGTGTATCATCATACTGTTATTCATCTGTTGTTTTGTACATAGTTGACCCACAGTTAATGTTAATAATTTGTTTATAGCTTTAGCTACAAGTGTTCTTGTGATATAAATCAGGCCATCCGAAAAGAACATTGCAGTCCACTGGTAAAACCAGCCTACACCACATTGTCCATCCCCGATTGGCCTTGACAAGATGGCGGTGGACCTGTTTATTCGAATCCAATTGGTGAATTAATTCCCAGAGTGATGATAGGTTGGAAGTTCTAGGAATTTGAACCAGCATCCTCAAAGGAATCTGACGCTCCTCCATCCATACATCAAGGAAATAAAAACCAAAGAGGTATGTACGGGCCGTTTACAGTATTAATTATTTTTCACCCTTTTTTTTATTTGGATTTTTAAAACTCGTTGTGATAGAATAGGTTTTATGCATTTGTACATCAGGAATGGAAATCAGGACTTTGAGCAATATATCCTCCATTAGCATCCCCATCCATAATGGATGATAAATCCGAAGGAACCTGAGTTGAGTGCATCCTCAAATCCCTGTCTTGCACTCCGGCATGCTAAACTCCACACTGAGAGTGCATTCATCAATCCCAATCTCTTGTTGATAGCCACACTCAATGTGAGTGTTAGCAAAAGAATGATGCAGCATTAATAGCCCAACCTCTTTTAACCTGTTCTCGCTTCGAGCTGACCTGAGCTATTGGTGTAGAATTAGTAAACATGTAATTATATTGAATATACTACAGGCAGGTTTCCCCCTCCCCCACAGCATGTAGCGGTAGCGAAGATGGCTCCCCCATTGGCCGGCAGCGGGATCTCTGTGTTCCCGTCGTTGTCAACAGGGTTTCCCATTGGTCGTACCATCTGCCACCAGCCAACCCACGGAAAGGGTCCATTGTCGGGACCGGAAGATCCCGCTGGCGAGAACGGATGGAAGATTCCACCCACAATCTCGGCTCAGCTATGCCATTTTTTTTTATTTCTACCAGAATAACCTCCTTAAAAGCATTCCCTCTGACCTTGCCTTACAGTTTTTGAAAATTTATGTTGTCATCAATGACAATAATAATAATACATTCAAATTAAGTGACATTTATATTGGTTAGGGAAAGAATTTCAGAGATGAGGGCCAAGGCAACTGAAGGCTTGGAGACCAAGGCACAGTGATCAAAATCAGGGATGCACCAGAGGCCAGAATTGGGGAGCGAAGAGATCTCAAAAGTCTGTCGGGCTGAACGGAGCTGACAGAGATAGGGAGCGACAAGAATTTGTAAATCAAGGCATTGTTGGACAGGCAGCCAATGTAGGTCAGTGAGCACAGTGGTGATGGATGAATGGGAGGTGGATGCTTTCTCTGGAGTCCTCTCCGGATAGACTGTGGTGCCAGTGGAGAAAAGAAAAATCAAATGCATGCTCCTAAAATAGATGCCAAGATCGAAGCATTGCGGCCTCACTGTTTTCCCACTTGTCCAAGAAATAATGACTAAGATATATACCCAGTGCTCCAGAGAATTGAAAAGGAAAACCTTTGTAGTGTGGTGAAAAGTTAAGAACTTTGCAGAACTACAGTTTTGTGGAACTTTAAAGTTAATCCATTGACTTTATTAAAACATATGTTCAAGACGTTAATGGAAGGAATGTTGATGATATTGTCATGCTGTAGGTGGAAATGACCATCTAGTGCGATCAGTGCTAGTAGAAATGCATTTTCCTGATGTAGACGTTCTGAAACAAGGGTGGATGGGCAATAATAGAGGTGCATCTAATCCAGACCAAAATTCGTTCAACTGGTCATCCAGTGCCCAAGAAGATAATACATACGTTCCCCAACCGGAACCGCCACAAAGTCACCAGCGATGCCAAGAGGCAGTACCAGACTAAGGTAGAATCACGGACTAACGTCAAGGACTCTCGGAAGTTGTGGCAAGGCTTAAACAACATATTGTGCTACAAAACAAAGCCGAATAGAATCTCCGGCAGAAGTGCACCCCTCCCCGATGAACTCAATGCATTCTATGCTCAGTTTGAGCTGGAAACTATAAAACTGCCCCAGCAGCCTCGGACACGGCCATACCTGCCGCCACATCCTCCGCGTCAGATTGGCTTTTTTGAAAGTGAACCCGCGGAAAGAGACGGGTCTTGACGGCGTCTTTGGTCGAACGTTCAGGTCCGGCGTGGACCAACTGGAGACTGTGTTCGCGGACAACTTCAACCTCTCCCTACACCTTTCCAAGGTTCCCACTGCTTCAAGAAGACCACCATCATACCGATGCCAAAGAAAAACCCGGCAACGTGCCTCAGCGACTTCCTTCCAGTGGCCTTGACATCAATCATTATGAAGTGCTTCGAGAGGTTGGTCATGAAACATATCAGCCGGGATTCTCCGTTCTGGGGACGAAGTCCCCACACCGGAAGGAGGACCAGGACCAACCACTCCGGTGTCAACAGCCCCCAAACGTTTTCTTCGCACTTTCGGGAACTACGTGGATGCCGGAGGGGTTGGCGCTGCTCCAGCCGGAGTTGAAGAGACGGCACGAGCACGTGCATGCGCTGAAGGGCGGGCATGATCTCGCGCATGCGTGGAACCTCTAGCATGGTTCCGCGCATGTGCAGACTGGCCGGCGTATTTTGGCGCATCCGTGGGAGATTCTCTTCTCCGCACCAGCCATGGCGGAGCCTACAGGGGCCAGTGCAGAACGAAGAAGTGCCCCCACGGAACAAGCCTGCCCGCAGATTGGTGGGCCCTGATCGCGGGCCAGGCCACTGTGGGGGCCCCCTCCGAGGTCAGATCCCCCTGCGCCCCCCCCCCCACCCGAGAACCGCCCCCGCCGACTTGCCTGCCAGGTCCTGCCGATATCCGAGTTGAGTGATTGACGTCGGCGGGACTGGCCAAAAACGGATGGCCAAATTTCTGGGGGGGGGTGGGGGGGGGGTGGGGGGGTGCTGCCAACAACCCCCGACTGGTGTGGCGTGAATCCCGCCCCCGCCGCCGTAGAATATGGCAGCACCCCCTGGGGATTCTCCTACCCGCCCATCAACTCCATACTCCCAGAATTCCTTAATCCACTGCGATTTGCATACCACAGCAAATAGTCCACAGCAGACACCAGCTCCCTGGCCCTACACTCATCCCTGGAGCATCTTGATAACAAGGACTGCTACGTCAGACTCCTTCGTATTCAGTGACTATAGCTCTGCCTTCAACACCATAATCCCAGCCAAGCTCATATCAAAGCTCCAAAACCTAGGAATTGGCTCCTCCCTTTGGAACTGGAACCTTGACTTCTTGACCCATGCGCTAGAATCAGTAAGGATAAACAACAAAACCTCCGCTATGACAGTCCTCAATACCAGGGCCCCACAAGGCTGTGTACTTAGCCCCCTACTAGTCTCTATATGCTCACAACTGTGTAGCAAAACTTGGCTCCAACTCCAGATACAACTTTGCTGATGACAACACTGTAGTGGGTTGGACCTCGAAGAACGGTGAGTCAGAGTACAGGAGGCAGTTAGAGAACCTAGTGGAGTGATGTAACGACAACAATCTCTCCCTCAATGTCAGCAAAACTAAAGAGCTGGTCATTGACCTCAGGAAGCAAGGTATCGTACACACCCCTGCCTTCATCAATGGTGCCGAGGTGGAGATAGCGACAGCTTCAAATTCCTACGTGTCCACATCACCAACAATCTATCCTGGTCCACCCACGTCGACGTTATGACCAAGGAAGCACAACAGCGCCTATACTTCCTCAGGAAACTAAGGAAATTCAGCATGTCCGCATTGACTCCCACCAATTTTTACAGGTGCGCCATAGAAAGCATCCTATCTGACTGCATCACAGCCTAGTATAGCAACTGCTCAGTCCAAGACCGTGAGAAACTACAGTTTCGTGAACACAGCCCAGTCCATCACGTGAACCCGCCTCCCATCAATTGACTCTGTCCAGGGCCGGCCCAAGGTACCGGCAACTCAGGCAGTTGCCCGGGGCGCCATGTGCTAGGGGGCGCCAGAGACTCGGGTCCCGCGCATGCGCAGTTGGGCCGGTGCCAACCAGCGCATGCGCGGTGGCCGCCCTCCCCCAGGGCGGCCCCCTCCGCCCCCCCCTCTCCTGCCGCCCCCCCCCCCCTCCGGCCGCCCCCCCCCTCCGTCCTCCCCTCCGCCGCCCCCCCTCCGTCCCCCCTCCGTCCCCCCTCCGTCCACCTCGGCCCCGCCCCCGCCTCGCCCCCCCCCCCCCCCCCCGAAGGGCGCTGAAGTTCAGCTTGCCCGGGGCGCCAGCAACCCTAGGGCCGGCGCTGACTCTGTCTACACCTCCCGCTGCCTTGGGAAAGTGGGCAGCATAATCAAACACCCCTCCAACCCGGGTTATTTACTCTTCCAACTTCTTCCATTGGGCAGGAGATACAAAAGTCTGAGAACACGCACTAACAGAGTGAAAAACGGCTTTTTTCCCGCTGTTACCAGACCCCCAAATGACTCTCTTATGGACTGATCTGATTTCTTCACACATCTTCTATACTGAGTAGCACTACACTCCGTATGCTTCACCCATTGCCTGTGCCTATGTATCTACATTGTGTATTTATATATGTCCTATATTTTTTCATGTATGGAATGATCTGTCTGGACATTAAGCAGAACAATACTTTTCATTCTACCTCGGTACACATTACAGTAAAACAAACACAATACAGTACAATTAGTGGACCTAACTCGGGATAAAATTAATTAAAATCTAGTATTGTGCAATGCGGAAGGTTTAATTCGTAATCTCATAGTAAAAGATCCTCAGAGAAAGCATGATCATAATACAACTGAATTCCATATTAAGTTTGAAAATTACACTCCAACATTAACCAAGAAGCTTGAATTGAAACAATACTAATTACATAGGTATGAGGGAAGAACTTGCTCATTTTGATTGGGCAAATCGACTAAAAGTGATAAATACACAATGGAGATAATTTAAAATGTTCAACAAAAATTTTTTTTTCAAAAACACAGCAAAAGAGACCCACCTGTAATTTATAAGAGAAGGTAAGAGTAGCATTCGATGAAAAGACGGGGGTTGTAATGTCGCAAAGAATATTAGTACGCCTGAGGATTAGGAATGTTTTCGAAACTAGCAAAGAGTGACCAAAAATCTTGGCAGGATTTTATGGCCCTGCCGTGGCATGTGTCGCCCCCTGGTGGAGGTGATGCGCCACTTAATTCTCCATTCAACTTGACAGGACCGTAATACTCTGTCCGGCGGGAGGGGCCATGAATTCCTGGCCGTTAACAAAAAGGGAAAAAGGGGAAAAACAGAACAATGAGAGCAAATTGGTGAATAATATGAAAACAGATTGTAAGAGCTTTTACAAGTTTATATACAGAAGGAGTGTGGCTGTTGCAAACTTTGATCCTTCAGGCAGAGACAGAGAAAATCAACACGGGGAGCAACGAATGAAAGAAACGTGGTAGTGACACAAATTGCATAACTGAAATAGAGTGTAATCAACGGGCTAATGAGACTATGGAACATAAAGTAATTAATACTCAGAAATGATACATTCAGTGAAAGAAAGACTACAAAGGAAGGACGCACCATCCTTGGCTAACCATGGAAGTTAAAGTTAACAGACTTAAAGGAAACAGACACTAGACTATAGGCAAGATAGCTTGACATTTGTCAGAGGGAAATGCTGGAATCTATTATTAAGGGGCTCATGGGGGGGGGGGGGGATTCAGGCAATCTCAATGCAGTCCTGCACAGTCGACATGGTTTTGTGAAAGGGAAATCATTTTTGACAGCTTTATTGGAATTATTTGAGGAAGTAATAAGCAACGTGGATAAAGAGGAATGTGTGGATGTGGTATACTTAGGTTTCGAGAAGGCATTTAACAAGATGCCACATCAAAGGCAAAATAGGAGCTCATGATGTCAGAGACAACATAACAGCATGGACAGAGGATTGGTTAGCAAACAGGAAAGAGAGAGTAGTGATAAATAGGTCATTTTGCAGTTGGTAAGATGGGATGAATGGATTGCCTCAGGCATTAACGCAGTGGCCTGAGCTATTAACAGTTTATGGGTGAGATCTTCCAGCTGTTCATGCTGCTGGGATCCAGTGGTGCCGCTGAGGGCGCACCCCGCCCTGGGTTTCCCAGCAGTGTTGGTGGATTCAGTGGGAAACCCCATTGACAGCGGCAGGACCTGAAGATCCCACAAACGGCCAAAGGCAGGCTGCATCCCGCCACTTGGAAACAAACCGCGGGGAGGCCAGAGAATCTTTCCTTATATCAATGGCTTCGATGAAGGGACAGAATGTATTGTCACTAAATTTGCTGATAATCAAAGATAGGTATAAAAGTAAGTTGTGAAGAGGACATAAGGGGCGCGATCTACCGGCTGCATTATGCCTGAAAAGCAACGCAGCACAATGAAATGTGGTCAGTAGGTTGCCTGGAGATCACTCTTCCAGGATCTGCCCGGCTCGCCACACTGCGTGAGATCTAAGGTGGTCTCGCTAGACGTCACAATGTGAATCCCACCATTGTGGATTAATCACTTTTTAGCCATTCTGCATATCAGAGCGAGACAGCTTGTCTCACTCTAATATGCGCTCCCACGATCTAACCAAGGTGTTGGGATCTAACCCCTTCACCTTGGAGGCCGCAGGTGAGCGTGGTTCAATGCTGGTCTCCATAAATGGGGACCAAGCAGAACGGCACTTGTGGGGGTCTCCCAGAGGGCTTGAGGCCCCAGATGCTTGCCCTCTGGGCAGGGTGGCACTCTGGCACTGCTGGCGCCAACCAGGCACCTTGGCACCCTGGCATTATCAGCTTGGTGCCCTGGCAGTGCCACCTGGGTACCAACCTTGTAATACCAGTGTAAGGCTGGCAGTGCTATGCTGGTATTTTTCCTGCGATGTGGATGGGGCCTGGGGGTGCCCTGAATTGGTGCAGGAGTGCGGGGGGCCTGAGGGCCCCCTTATAGGTGAGTAGCGGCATTGGCAGAGTTTGGGGAGCACGTCAGGAGTTGGAAAATCAGGACGGCATTTAAAAATGGCTCCCCGATCTCCTTTTGCACTGAGGAGGTCAGGTGAGTGGAGCTCTTTAGTGCAGAAATCGGGACAAAGTGCGCCCTCATCGGGGCGTTCCCTGCTGAGGCCCCGAATCTACATGAATAGGAACAGAGTTCCGTTTGATCGCGTGGGGTTTCTCGGGGAGCCAAGTGCCGGGAAACACCTGGCTAAACATACTCGTTATGGGACATAGTTCACATTTGGTTAGATCGCGCCCAAGGAGTGTGAAAAGGGATATATGGTTAAAAAGGTGAGGGGAAAATGGCACTTGGAGGATAATGTGAAAAAGCAGAGTAGAAAAGCAACATTTTTTTTAACTGGAGAGAAATTGTGGAACACAGAGGGATCTGGGTATAATGGTCTTACCCGTCGTGAACTTAACATCTGGGTATCCTGGTACATTTATCACAAACAGTTTGGTATGTGGTACAGTAAATGCTTAAGATAACAAATAGAATGTTGTCTTTTGTTGCAAGGGAGATAGACTATAAAAGGAGAGATGTTTTTCTACAGTTGTACATGATGTTGGTGAGACCCCGGGCGGAATTCTCTGTTTCGCCCCGTGAAGCGGAGAATCCTGCGTGAGTGAAGTAAACGGCGCCAATCCGTTTACGATGCTCTGCCCCCACACTGACGTCAGGATTGAGATCGTGGCCCACGTCAGCGGGAGGATGCGAATGGGTCTTAATGGCCCATTTGCTACTACTTAGCGAACTGAGCGCCAGATTCTCCGGGCCAAGGCCTTCTCCAGTCCTCTGGATCGGGAATCATGTGGGCAAGAATTACTACAGGAATGGACAAGCGTGGACCTGATGTGGTGGACCTCCCGATAGACCAAGGGGGTAACTCCTTAAGTGAGATGCCTCCAAACTCCATCCGAGGGCCATCCCTTCCCCACACAATGCAAGACCTGCCCACCCCACCCCCACTGTTTATAAACATCAACCATTTCAAACAAGGTTCAAGTGCTGTCAATTTCCAGTTGACCACTTCAAAATCACTCCAGCATGAAGGGACATGAATGGAAAGCACTTAATTCTGTTTAAAGTGGTCCAGGACCTGTTAAATCAAAGATGATGGGCTGAATTCTCCATTTGGGAGACTATGTCCCCACGTCGGTGTGAAAACGGTGGTGTTTTACGCCTGGAAAACTGCCGCAAAATGGCCACTGATTCTCCATTTTACTGGGGGCCAGCAGGGAGGCAGCTCTAGTTGCCGATACGGCCTTGAGCATTTACGGTTCCGTGGCCGCACATGCGCATGCACATCCTGCAGCGGCCGCGCTGTGCTTCTTGGCGGACTCAGCCCACGGACCTGGCCCGCAAGAGTAGTGCACCACCTATGCCACTCGCGTGCCACGGACTGCCCACCCACAGTACCCCCAGCCCCGAATAAAGCCCCTCCTGCCCGCGGATCGGCCCTCCCCCGACTGTGGTGGTGCCAGACTGAGTACGCAGCCACCACGTTAGGTTCACGACGGGTAAGACCATGAGAGTCCCACACCATCGGGAACTCGGCCAATCAGGGATGGAGCATCGCGGGGCAGGCCTCAGGCAATGGCCTGGCATACTCCTAGGATTCGCTGCTTTTCAGGGGGCGCAGAATCCAACCCGCTGTTTGTAAGCATTGCAGTTAGACCACTTCACAGTTATCCAAGCATGAAGGGAGATGTATGGAGCAAAGATAACAGCTGTGTGTGTGTGTGTGGTAGCTGTCAATCGCAGCCTAGTAAAAGAAATGAATGAATGTCTTGCAGCTTAAGGTTCTGAGATGTTTAAACACAGCTGATTGCTTTTCTCTTTTCAGGAGTTGACACTTGGTGCTTCCTGTGTCTGAGCCAGCAGGTGTATTGCCCAGGTGAATTTTACAAAAGTAATTTTTTTTTCACAGCCTCTATCTGGACTGCTGTAGCCATGCTGGCCACGCAAAATGGACACAGAGCCAAACTAAAATGGAAGACAGCAGGGAAAGCCTGTTTAGTGAGAACAGACAGCCTGCTCTCAACTAATTAGCATTTTGCAAGCAGCAAACCAGTTTTCTGGCCAGGTGCAGATCTCCAAGCCAAAGGTGTTAATGGCAAAGCGCTTAACATTCTGATGAGGCAGCCCAGATCCAGGCACACACAATGGCAACATTTCCATCTCAATGTAGCACTTAATTGGTTGTGCAAACAGGATGGCACCAGAGTAACGAATATCGAAACCACCCCCCAACATCGAGGGAAGCCCCCGCATTGGAGGATTTCGAAGGTAGCCGTTTGGAAACGTTCCAATCGGTACCGAAAGGTAGAGCCCGCCTAGAAGGGGGCAAGGACATTAGAGAGGGGTATAAAAGCAAATCCCCCACAGAGCCCGGTCTGTTAAACTCGTGCTCCGGCTCTGACTGACATCTTGCATCCTGACTCCAGCCGTTGAGCACCAGCCGCCGAAACCGTAAGTTCAACGCTCGCTACGCGATCCAAGCCCACTAGACCCCCAAGTACCAGAACGCTTGCTGAAGGCTGCAGTACAAGACCAGGACGAAGGCCTCGTTCTCTGACCTTGCCTGTTCCTGTTAGATAAGTATTCTGTTCACTTAAGTTTAGTTATAGCTTAGTCTCTTAGTGTGTGTATGAATATTTATTATAACTGTATAATAAATATTGATCGTTTGAACTTTACTAATCGGTGTATCGTCTTTATTACTTTGAACTTGACCTTGGAATACTTGTGACGTTGTCTATACGGCAACTGGCGACTCCAGAGCTAAATAATTACATAGAACAGAGCCTAGTAGTGTTAAGCACACGTCGAACTCGGAGGCGTGTTAATACACTCCAATAAACGCGTTTTACAACCACAGTAAAACGTGCAACACTGCTCTCTAGCTTCCAGAGGGGGGGTCCCATTTCTGTGGGACTTCTGGGCAGGGGTCTCATTTCTGTGGGACATCCGGGCAGGAGTCTTTCTGGGGGGGCTACCTGACAGTGATCTCTTTTCTGGGGGGGCTTCCTGACAGGGATCTCTTTTCTGGAGAGTCTGTGGGGAGGTCTCTTTATTTAGGGGCTCTTTTAGGGGTTCTGTTTATTTAAGGGGTCGCTGTGGGGTCTTATTCATGGGGTCTCTGTGGGGGTCTCATTATTTAAGGCTCCTCTATGGGTGTCTCTTTATTTAGGAGGTCTTTAGGGGGTTCTCTTTATTTCGGGGATCAGTGCCAGGGGTCTCCTTATTTTGGAGATCTTTGTGGTAGTCTCTATTTAGGGGATCTTTGTGGGATTCTCTTTATTTAGCGGGTCTCCTTATTTAGGGAGTCCCTGTGGAGGGTCTCTTTATTTAGCGGGTTGCTCTAGGGGATCTCTTTATTTATGGGGTCTCTTGGGGTTGTCTCTTTCCTTCTAGGGTCTCTATGGGTGCCTCTGTCTTTTGGAGGTCTCTGTGGGGGATATCTTTATTTGGGGGTCTGCCGGGGGTGGGGGCGTCTCCAAGGGCTTTCTGTGAGGGGGAGGTGGGCCGGGTTATCCACATACTGGGGGAGAGGGGGGGCCCCAGGAAATCCAAGGGTGGAGGGCTGAATTGCAGTGTGGTGGTGGGGCGGTGGCCAGCCATGGTAGCTCATTATTGGCCCGGCTGTTCCAAATGGCGGCCCGTTGGCGAGATTCCCGAGAGAATCCCTTGCAATCTTCGCCATGCATAAATCTGTATGGTGAAGGATTGGGAATCGCTTCCTGTTCGAGCCCAATCAAAGTCTCCCAAGCAGGGAGTTTTGCTGCACAGCTGGAGTACTCGACACAGTTTTTGTCTCCTTTTTAAAGAAGGGATATAAATGCGTTGAAGCAGTTCAGAGATAGCTGGGGTATAAGGGGTTATCTTATCAGGAAATAATGGGCAAGCTGAGCCTGTATCCAGTGGAATTAAGAAGAATGAGAGGTGATCTTATTGAAACAAATAAAATCCTGAGACATGATGAATGCTGAAAGGATGTTTTTTCCTGTGGGTGAGACTAATACGAGGGGTCGCAGTTTAAAAATAAGGCGCCTCCCATTTCAGAGGGAGATGAGGAAACATTTTTTCTCTTAAAGGGTTGTGCGTCTATGGTATTCTCTTCTCCAGAGCATGCTGGTGGCACGGTTAATGCATATTTTAAAAACAGAGGTAAATAGGTTCTTGACTAACAGGGGCACCAGTCTCAGGATAATGGGCTGATCATTTAGCTGAGATGAGGAGGCACTTCTTCACTCAAAGGGCTGTGACTCTTTGGGGTTGCCTTCACCAGAGGGATGTGGATGTTCCATTGTTAAGTATATTCAGGACTGAGAATGATGGATTTTTGGGAATGAAGCGATATGAGAGTTGGTTTGCAAAGTGAAACTGAGACAGAAGATCAATCGAGATTGTATTGAGTTACTGAGCAGACTGGAGGTAATGCATGGTCCATTCTCGCTCTGTTATGTTCTTACATCCAGCAAGGTGAATGGAAATGATCTACTTTCTCTGGTGGCCTGAAGATTGGGTGATTTAACGCAAAAAAAACACAAAGTTCCGTTTTGGGCACGTATAGCGGAGTGTTTCTTGGGACCTGCAGCGCCAAGAACGACTCTGCTATCTAACGGGACTCTGCTGTTTTCTTTGGCCTCGGCGCCCTGATCCTTCGACACCCCTCTGCTCCCCCACCCTGGCCTCCAGATACACTCTCACTGCCCCAACATACCTCATAGAGGGTCCTCCAGCCGCCTCCCCCCACCCTCCCCCGCCCCATTCCCCACCTCTTAAGGACAGAGTACACCAGGCCCGATCCCTGGCATGGGCAACCTGCCATCCAGCCATCTTGGCACCTTGACACTGCCAACCTGACACCCTAGCAGTGCCCCTGCCACTTTTTCGGTGCCTGGGAGCTTGCAAGAGTGCCAGGGTAGCACCCCGCCCAGAGCTTGACCACTCTGGGATGAACCAGTGCTAAACGGCGTCATGGCAGGGTCTCCCAGGTGACGCTGTTAGTTCCTGGGCCATGGGAGAATCCAGCCTGTGTCATATTATTGGGTTCAGTAATATCTATCGTTGCTGGTTGCTGTATATCCAGAAGGTCTGATGGTGTGATCCTGAAGAAACCACAAGTCTTCAACTTAAAGCAAACTAATTTATTAAGTAACGATTAATTATAATTGAGTTTGTCACTCTACAGAACTATCACTAATAGTCAAGTAATTAAATATTGATGTATTAACTGATTCAAAACAACTCGTCCTAACTATGCTGTGATCTATCTCTCATACACTACTGCTGTCTATTCACTCCTGGGTTGAAAGAGACCAATATTCTCTGGGAGCTAATCTAGTGGTGCCCTCTAGTGGTAGCATTACAGCTGGATGTTATAATTAACCCTTTAGTTATCTACATGTATACATATCATCACAGCCTGGAGATATTTAAATGAGCCTATTGGCTCACTTAAATATGTTAATCTAAGGGCAGCACGATAGCATGGTGGTTAGCACAATTGCTTCACAGCTCCAGGGTCCCAGGTTCGATTCCCGGCTTGGGTCACTATCTGTGCGCAGTCTGCACGTTCTCCCCGTGTCTGTGTGGGTTTCCTCCGGGTGCTTCGGTTTCCTCCCACAGCCCAAAGATGTGCAGGTTAAGTGGATTGTCCATGCTAAATTGCCCTTAGTGTTCAAAATTGCCCTTAGTGTTGGGTGGGGTTAGTGGGTTAAAGGGATAGGTTGGAGATGTGGGCTTGGGTAGGGTGCTCTTTCAAAGAGCCAGTGCAGACTCGATGGGCCAAATGGCCTCCTTCTGCACTGTAAATTCTATGATTCTATGAATCTGGATCTCATCCAGTGAGGCGTTCCGAGAGTCGAGAATTGCATGGAAGGCCTCTCGCAAGATTAAGCGGCCTTGTCCCATCAGCAAGTCGTGCACGAGGAAGCCATTAAATCCCGCCCATGGACTTCTTCACCCCCCCCCCCCCCCCACCTCTCGCAGTGGGAGTCTTTTCACCTTGAGCGTGCCTTCGTTTCTCTCCACTCAAACCTCAGACTGTCTGTTTACACTGTATGGAATGACTTTGAGAATGTATTGGTCAGGGATTTTGGTTGATGATCAGAAATAACTTCTCATTGCCTGTTGTAGCTTCTATTACAAGGAACGCACAGAAATAAGCCTTGCTTCTTCCTTGGGGGGTTTGGGTGGGGGTTGGGGGGGGGGGGGGGGGGGGAACTCTCCGATACCGCAATAGCTGCTGCTGCCTTCAGCAATTTGAGGTTAACAACATTAGTATTCCATGGCCCCAGCCTCAAGCAAGATTGTTTAGCATTTCATGTGGCTAATTTGAATATATTAGTGTGTAACTTGCAGTTTATTTAAATATCCACATGATTGATGAATAGATTTCCCCACAATCCCTATTTTTGCACACCGTGTATTCACAAAATAAGGACATGAATTATTGCCAACAAAGTCATCTCAATATTAAGCAAAAAAAGTTATATTTAAAAAAATTTTAAATGCAATAATTTTCATTCGAGGGAAGGCTGGCCAAATATACTAATAAAACAGGGAATTGGACAGAAAACCTAGCTTTAGGTTATATTGATACACATTCCAATTGCTTTTTTCAAGGATCCAGGTGATTAATGTTTCTGGAATATTTTAAGCTGGTGCGTTCTTGAACTGCATGTCAAACCTTCAATTCCACACCAGCACACAGAGTTATATTTGGATTGCTGTGAGGCTTTTATACATCATTTTGTTAAAATTTATGGAAAGTTTGGTTACCATGATTCTGGACCCAGCAAACCTGCTGTTGAGAAATGTTACTTCTTCCCTCCGCTCCGGCTCGAAAGAAAATACAGACCACCATTTCTTTTTAATCAATGGTTTAAGCAACATGAACCTATTAAAGCTGTCAGTCACAGCTCAGTGGTTATTATTCATATTAGTTTCAGTTGCACATGCACTCATTTCTGCAAATAAAAGATTTGCATTTACACAGTATGTTATACTTTCGAGGAAATGGTTTTATTAATCACGTAGGGCCCTGTGCTGAAAGCTGAGGCAGACTTAGGACAAAGAACAGAGAAAAGTACAGCACAGGAACAGGCCCTTTGGCCCTCCAGGCCTGTGCCAGCCGCACTGCCTGTCTAAACCTTCTACAGTTCCAGGGTCCGTATCCCTCTATTCCCATCCTATTCATGCATTTGTCATGATGCCCCTTAAACGTCACTATCGTACCTGCTTCCACCACCTCCTCCGGCAGCGAGTTCCAGGCACCCGCTCCCCTCTGTGTAAAAAGCTTCCCTCGCACGTCTCCTCTAAACCTTGCCCCTCGCACCTTAAACCTATGTCCTCCAGTAATTGACTCTTCCACCCTGGGAAAAAGCTTTTGACTATCCACTCTGTCCATGCCCCTAATAATTTTGTCGACTTCTATCAGGCTCAACCTCCGTCGATCAAGTGAATCTGAACTATGAAAACAAAAAGCAAGCACAAACGCAGAAACTGCTGGAATGTTCAGTAGGTCTGGCAGCATCTGTGGATGTGACTTTCCCCCTTCATTTCCTTTTACACTCAGACAGTAGCTAACCTGCCATTCACACCGCCTCAGGAGATTCCTTTTGTTCTGCTTGTTCCATTATCACTCGCCCTGGCCTTGCACCATTGAACCTTTTGTCATTTAATCTCTCTTGCCCATCACTGCATCACAGACCTTCCCTTTATTTTTTTATTCCTGCCCGGCCCCCTTTCACTATAACATTTCTCGGCATGATCTCTCGGCCGACTTTGGGCGCGGACGCAGCCAGTGTGCGAGATTTACCCGGCTCGCTATACCTCGTGAGATCTTGCTGCGCACCCCACTGACCGCCCACCGTGGCCCATGGTTCTGCAGTGACACAGGCCGAAAGGGTACCCCCCCCCCCCCACCTTCCACCCCATCCACCTCACCATACAAACTCCGCAACTCAGCCCCCTACCTCCGCCATACCCCCCCCCCCCCTCCCAAACTGCCAGCATCCGCCGGTGAGGCAGCATTTGGTCTACTCCAGGGCACCACACACAGTAACCCCTATGAAGCTGGAGGAGAAGACGCCGGATGGGGGCCCTGGAACGTACCACTGGCAAGGGCAGCGCCAGCCGACAGTACCCCTGGCAGCACAGACGGGTGCCAGGGTCAGAGGCCCCTACGGAGTGTGGAGATGGAGGTGGGGGGTGGGATGGAGGAAGGGGTGGAAGGGGCCGGGTCCGCAGTACCAACCGGAGCCACCATGTAGCCCTGTTTGGGCACAGGGGTATGTAGCATGCTAACATATCGGCCTGACAATCCCTCTGCAAACAATGGATATTAGAATTCGAGCAGCATTGCTGGTCTTCCTCCTAGCTGCCGCAGTCCTGTGGAATGCACTGAGGCTGTGTAAGCTGGAGCTCCTCAAAGAGGACGAGGAAGCTGCAGCAGCAGAGCCCATCCCAGAGAAACAGGAGGCAGTCAGTGAAGATGGAGGGCCTGCCGCACAACAGGATGAGGAGGAGATGGGAAGGAGGTGATGATTGAGTCCTCGTGTGTACCGGCAGCGCCTGTCATTCGAGGACCTGCTGGACAGGTTACCGTCGAAGACTCCGGCTGATCAGGGGGACAGTGCGACATATCTACCAGATCATGGCGCACCTCGGGGGGAATGGGGGAGTACACCCACTCCCGGTGGCCATCAAAGTGATAGTCGCCCTGAACTTCTACGCAACAGTGTCCTTCAAGGTGCCGAGTGCCAACCTGTCCAGGATCACATAGACCTTGGTGTACAGGTGTATCCATGCTGTTACAGAGGGTCTATATTCCCTGTCGACATCAAATTCAATCTGGACCGAGCTCACCAGGACACTGGGCAGTGGGTATCACCACCATCAATGTGATGCCCCGAGTCCAGGGGTGATCAACAGGATTCGTGTCCCCCTGTGGGCACCTGCAGGTGACAGACCGGCCCTCATGAACCAAAAGGGGTTAAATTCGATGAACGTGCATCTTGGTGTGTGACCATGAGATGCGCATCATGCATGTCCATACCCGCTTCCCAGACAGTGTACATAAGTCCTTTATCCTGATGCACTCAATGGCTCCTGGCCTCTTTGAAGCACACCCATGCTATCCGGACGTCACAGACCGGTGTGAAGACCAGCTACAACGCCGCGACCAGTGGCATGATCGAGTGGTGCTTAGACATCCTGAAGATGTGGTTCCCAGGGCCCTCCAATATAACAGTCGGTGGGCCTCCCACAGTGTGGTTGCCTGCTGCGTCATCCACAACATTACACAGCAGAGGGGCGATGGAGGAGAAGAATGAATGGCAGGTCTCGTCCGACCAGGAGGATGTGGACGAGGGTGGGATAGGCAGGACTTGGGGCCCTGGCAGGCAGGGGAGGCCCCACAACATGTGCTCCAGGGCCGACACGCAAGGGACACTCTAATTGCCTCCAGGCTAGGGGGACTGGCCAGCGACATGCACATCCCATCTCACCCCTACACACCCCCCCCCAACCCCTAGCCGGCCACTCCCTCGCTGCGCAACCTCCCCCCACCTTGCAACCCCCTCCATGATCCCTACCTGCCTCACTACAGGGTGCGGGCCCTGGCTTAGCAGTAACAGCAGGTGTGGCCCAAAGGATAGAGGATGCTAACAACCCATTCTGCAATGAGGTCCGGTGCTCCACATCATTCGACAACATCTCACTCTTGCCCCACGGTATAACTTTCCATCATCCACCTGGGTGATCCCAGCATGCGAGCTGGCCATTCCATCGCACGGTCCTGGGTTGGGGAGGCAAGGACATGGGGGGGGGGGGGGAGACAGTGTGGGGGGGAGTGGGATGGGGTGGGGAGATGGTGGTGGGAGGGGAAGTGGGATGTACATGGACTTCGGAGTGGTAAACGCTGGCTGAAATGTTATCCCTGGGCCAAGCCCACCCCCATCCCCTGCACCCCCTCGACGGACAGCCCAAACAGACCCATCCCTCACACCTTCTGACAGAGTGTGAAGCAGGTTGTAACAGTGTGTTTATTGTGAACATGTAGATAGGATTGTGCCCTAGCCCCATCACTATCTTATGTGCTACACCCGTGCCATGGGGAAGCGCAACTCAGCGGGGTCTCCCTTCCTCGCCCGATGCCAACCTCAGCCTTGGCGACTGCCATCTCTTCCGGGCCTACCAACCACATCCAGTGCCCTCTGTTCTGCTGCGGTGAAGGGCCGCAGGTCCAGCGGTCCCTCTCCAGTCTTCTCCCTCTCTAATGATAATGAGCAGCCTTCTCCTGGGTGGGTGGGGGGAGGGGACAGAAAGCGCGCAGTGTTAGACAATCCGTCACAAGCAGGGTGGGTAGCTGGTGGCTTCTGTTGCCAGCGCATCCAGCCATGGCGGCCGATATGGTTGCTGACATGTGGTGCTGGGTGGGGGTTCTGCCACCCTCCAGGTGGTTGGGGTGGGGGAGGCGGGGGTAAGGGTGTGTGGGAGGGGATTGGTGCTAGGAATCTGGTTGTCCCTGCTCACGCTGGCTACCCTGAGGAAATCTTGCAGTCTGTTTCGGGCACTGCTGGCCGGTCCTTGCATTGTTGCCCACGGCGCTGACGACATCTGCCACCTGTGTCCAGGCACAGCAAAGGCGGCGTCGGGCAGCCTCCTGCCCACCCTGGGGTACATGGTCGCCCGCCTCTCCTCCATGGCATCCAGCAAGGTTTCGAGTTCGCCATCCTAGAAACGGTGTGCCACTCTCCTTGCTGTCACCTTGTTGGCTGAGATGGTGTGTGTGTGGGCCGGTGGCCCTGTTATCGTGAAATGCTTCGAGCGGCTAGTCATGAGACGGATCAACACCAGCCTCCCAGATGGTCTCGATCCATTGCAATTTGCCTGCCGTGAATGCTATCACTATGGCCCTACAATCAACACTAGAATATCTCCACACCAAGGACACCTATGTGAGGCTGCTGTTCATGGACTACAGCTCTGCCTTCAACACCATTATCCCAACAAGACTAATAATCAAACTCTGCAATCATGGACTTGACCCCTCCCTGTGCAGCTGGATCCTTGACTTCCTCACCAACAGACTGCAATCTGTCAGGATAGATAAAAGCATCTCCTCCGCAATAGTCCTCAGCAGCAGGGCCTCACAAGGATGTGTGCTCAGTCCTCTGTACTCCCTACACACACATGACTGTGTGGCAAGATTCAACTCCAATTTGATCTATACGTTTGCGGATGATATGACTGTGGTGGGTCGTATCTCAAGCAATGACCAATCAGACTACAGAAGGGAGAATGATTCAACTGATGAAGGTGCGCTCCGAAAGCTAGTGATTCAAAACAAACCTGTTCGACTTTAACCTGGTATTGTAAGACTTCTTAAATTTTGGAAAGACTAAGGAACTGATCATCGACTTCAGGAAGCGCAGCACGACACCACTCGCCCCCCCCCCCCCCCCCCCCCCCCCATCTACATCAATGGCTCCAAAATGGAGATAGTCGATAGCTTTAAGTTCCTGGGAGTCACCTTCACCAATAGTCTGTCCCGTCCACTCACATTGATGCAACAGTCAAGAAAGCCCAACAACGCCTCTACTTCCTGCGGAAGCTAAAGAAATTCATGTCTGCATCGACTCTCACAAACCTCTACAGATGTGCGATAGAGAGCAGCTTATCCGGCTGCATCACAGCTTGGTATGGCAACTGCTCAGTCCAAGATCACAAGAAACTGCAGAGTGTGGTGAACGCAGCCCAACGCATCACACAAGCTTGCCAGCCCCACATTGATTCTGTATACACCTCCCGCTGTCTCAGGAAGGCAGACAGCATTATCGGAGACCCACCCACCCAGGCATTGCTTTCTTCCAGACCCTGCCACCAGGCAGGAGATAGAAGTCTGAAGACCCGCACTTGGAGACATAGAACAGCTTCTTCCCCACAGCTACTAGACTTCTCAGCGACTCTACTTCGGACTGATCTGTTCCCTGTAAGAACACTATTCATGATGCCCTATGCTGCGCTTGCTAATGTATTTGTTTATTTGGCCCTTGTTCCGCACTGTAACCAATCACTGTTTGTTGATGTACCATTTCTCAATGTACTCTGTTGATTATTCTTTTGTCTACTATGTACATACTGTGTATGTTTCCTTGGCTGCAGAAAAATACTTTTCACTGTACTTCGGTACATGTGACAATAAATAAATATCAATCAATCAATCAAAACCACACACAGGCATTGAGAATGTGAAGTCAGACTGGGCTAGATGCAAAACCCACAACCCTTCAAACCATATGTGTTTCTCACTGAGCAATTCAAAAGAACATTCACACATTCAGCACATAATATAGTATTTGGTTGTGTGGTAAACCACTGTTCGTATATTATGTGTGTTGTGGGAAACTGCTGCTGTACTACATGTATTGTGGTAAACCACTGCCTGATGGCTCCGCCTCCCCTCGGGCTCGGTATAAAGGTGGTTGACCTCTGGCCCTGCCCCAGTTCGGGATTAGAGGCCAGGAGGCTTTCTGTTTAGCTTATTAAAGCCTCAGTTTCGTTCACTACTCATCTTGTGATTAATTGATGGCACATCAGGTTGCAAGAAACAAAATGCATGCTACAATATTCTTGCAATTAATCTTGACTTCCAGTGGTAAGAAGTTGGCAGCTTAAGACTGCTGTGCCGATTCTTGACTTAAACTATCCTAGCAGAGCAAAACCATTCACCGAAGAGCCTTTGAGTGAAGCAGCCTAAACCCAAAGACAAATGGATGGACAGACATTCAATGGCTCCAGCAAGTTCCAAGCGGAGGCACAGGAAAAATTCTTGAATTTCAGCCAACATAAAAAATCATTATTAGCCCAAGGGCTGCACGGTGGCACAGTGGTTAGCACTCTACCTCACGGCGCCGAAAACCCAGGTTCTGTCCCGGCCCCAGGTCACTGTCCATGTGGAGTTTGCACATTCTCCCCCGTGTCTGCATGAGTCTCACCCCAACAACCCAAAAACATGTGCAGGGTAGGTGGATTGGCCATGCTAAATTGCCCCTTGATTGGGGGAAAAAAATTACAATTTCAAAAAAATTAGCCCATCAAAATAGTTGTCGCTCATCTAATCCGTTCAAGATTACATATTTTATTCAGAATCCATGCCTTAAATCCTAATCACCAGAATCAAATGGAGTCTATTTCAATAATTGCCATAGAATTTACAGTGCAGAAGGAGGCTATTTGGCCCATCAAGTCTGCACCGGCCCTTGGAAAGAGCACCCTATTGAACCCCACACTTCCACTCTATCCCTGTAACCCAGTAACCCCACCTAACCTTTTTGGACGCTAAGGGCAATTGATCATGGCCAATCCACCAAACCTGCACATCTTTGGACTGTGGGAGGAAACTGGAGCACCCGGGGGAAACCCACGCAGACACGGGGAGAACGTGCAGACTCTGCACAGACGGTGACCCAGCGGGGTAATCGAACCTGGGACCTTGGAGCTGTGAAGCAACTGTGCTACCCACTGTGCTACCATGCCATCCATACTTTTTGAACAGCCAGTCTTGCTAATCATAGATATTGAAACGACTTGCAAACTTCAGCAGATATTTCCCTAATCACTTGAGCTGCTCTTTGAATTGTTTCACAGCTGGGACTGCTTTCTGGCGGAAGTAAATAGATGTTGTAGATGCAACACGAAGAGCTGAAAATAAATCGGAATTGGATTTCACTGTGTGAAATAAAGATACCAAAAAATATTACAGGAAATTGGCTGAAGGACTTGGAATAGATTTTAAAGCAAAAACAGTTTGATTTCCATACCTCCAAATGGATTCTCTATGGATCAGCTTGTATTTTGACATGGATCGATACTTGCCTCTGGTATATCTTCAAATCTTTTTTGAACGGCTCCTGAAATTCGAAGGCAGCTGTTAAACCACCAAAAATCAGGCTGGGTTTGAAATCTATCCCGGGGAGAAAACCCTTCCAGCGGCTCAGCCAAAATGGACCATGGTTGAATCTCAGAAATAAATTATTCGTACACTTCTGCTAAGTTCAGCATTTTACTGGTTTTAAGGTCTCATCGCCATTTATCACTGACAGAGCTTACAGAGCTTTTCGCAAAACTATTATGATGCCTCTGACACTTCCTTCTGCAATGCGGGGTGACCCCGGACCCTTTGCCCATCAGCCTTGTGGAGGATACCCCGCCGAGCACTGGGTTGGAAAGTCCAGCGCCCCCGGGCTCTTTGCCTGGGAGCAAAGATGGCTACTCACCTCCTTGGAATTGCCACAGAAGCCCTTCCGCCAGGCTCACATTTTCCAAATGGAGTAGCAGTCGGTGCCAGCGTGAGCACTTGCTGAGGAAGCCATTGAATGCCGGGAAGCCATTAGATAGGGGGTCACTCTTGTTGATTGTATGGAAATGGGGCTTAAGTGGTGATAATTGGTTTCTCACGACGCTATGGCGCGACCCCGATTACCGGTTGGATCGCAAACTGTTTGGCGCCTGGCACGGAATCTCAATTTTGGCCTTTCCCGCTATTCACCGGCCTCGCCACACTTGAGCAAGCGCGGAACGAGGCCGGAGAATTGCACCCAATTGCATCCAAATCCATGGCCTCCATAGTCTCCTGGAAGGATAAAATGCAGAAACAAAGGACAGAAGCAAAGGACAGATTTTTCCACTGATGCTGCTGAGATTGTCCAGTAGTTTCTGTTTTTGTTGTTGAAACAGAACACGTGTCAGGAGTGCAGAAGATGGCGCCGGAGCGAGGTGACTCTCTGCGAGCTCTCTCCAACAGATCCACTTTTTACTTAACTTGTACTCATTCTAATCTTTTAAAATTTCATTCTAAGACTAACATATTATTAACCTCTCCCTATTATTTATTTTCTTTTATCCCCTTTTCTTCTCATGTGCTCAATGATCTGTTGAGCTGCTCGCAGAAAAATACTTTTCACTGTACCTCGGTACACGTGACAATAAACAAATCCAAGGGCAGCACGGTGGCACAGTGGTTAGCATTGTTGGCTGCAGCGCTGAGGACCTGGGTTCGAATCCCGGCCCTGGGTCACTGTCCGTGTGGAGTTTGCACATTCTCCCCGTGTTTGCCTGGGTTTCGCCCCCACAACCCAAAAGATGTGCAGGGTAGGTGGATTGGCCACGCTAAATTGCCCCTTAATTGGAAAAAATAATTGGGTACTCTAAATTTATTAAAAAAAAACAAAGAGAGCCATAGTTATCCTGCTGTATATTGGTCCATTGCAGCTGATATTTGGTGAAGTGTCCATTTATGTTTTGGATCAATAGTTCGAAGTGAAAAAAATTAATTGACAGAAACTAGTTCGTACAAACTCTGCTGGTGGTGGGAGGAAGGGAGGGAGGGAGATTGAAAGAATGGAAGGGAGGGTGACAAAAATGTAAATAATTAAGTAAATAATGTAAAGATTTGGGGCTCATACATTGCTTGATTTTGATTCATAAGGTGCCAGCCAGGTTAGGCTGCCGTGAGAGCCTGGTAAAGTCAGGACTGCCAACCCAAATTGCGTTAATGAGAATGATCCAACTACATTGATCACAATTCCACTATGGTTTGCTCGCTCAATCACAACTGATGCTGTACGACTCGATCTCTTTGTCCGGGATTTACTAAATCCTCATTGTATCACTCCAGTAAACTCTGCATGTTTCACAGAATAATCACCATTTCTGTCAGTTGCTTGCTATTTTTAGTGTCTTGCTGAGTGTGAAAGCAACAATCTTACATATTGGTTGGTTTGTTATCATTTTTGCTGATGGATTGAACAGAAACTTTGGATGCCAAATGGTGCATCCCCGTATTTTGACGTGGGCTTTTAATAATTCACAGTATCTGGGAAATCAACCATTTATTGTGAAAAGACAAAAATACATTTGAAACTTTACGTAAATTTATCCAATAGTAAATCATGAACTAAACTGAAGCAACTGTTAATGATGTAAAGGATCAATTAATTCTGTCAATCTGCAGATATCACCTGCCTCCTTGTTCTATCTAAGTGGCCTATTCCATACATTCACCACTTAACACACTTTCCTTCTTTGAGCTCGAGTCATAGAATCATTGAAAGCCTACGGCGCAGACAGAGGCCACTTGGTTGATGCACGATCAATTGCACAAAGATGAGAGTTGAATACAACTGAGGCTTTATTACACTAACATGTGTGGCCTCCTACAGCAACTGGCGAAATGGCTGCTGTACGGGGAGCACACATATTTATACTCCGCCTACTGGGCGGAGCCAGCAGGCAGGGACTACCCCCGTACCTGTAGTACAGGGCCTTACCATACATACCCTAATATTTACACCAGTTGTTACTACCACATTCACCCCCTGTTAAAATTGAGTCCGGCGGGGGTGGTGGAGGACTATATAGAGCACAAGTTTAATATACAGAGAAAAATATTTTGAGTCCAGAACCAATTACAGGTTTAGCCGGTCCGAAGCCTTGATCTGGCGTTGGGAGCGATGCAGTGGTGGCGGCGATTCTGGCATCGGTCGGGTCCTTGGTGGCTCCTGGAACATGCCGAGATCCTCTTCATCATCGGGCGTGGGCAGGGGGAGGACGGATGGTCCTGGGGGGGTTGCTGCTGGGTGCACCAGGGGAGGGGAGGGTGGCGCCGGGCTGGAGGGATGTGTGTGTGTGTGTGTGTGTGTGTGGAACCTGCTGGTGCCAGGTCGCTGAGCGAGACAGTATCTTGGCGGCTGTCGGGGTACGCTACGTAGTCATACTAGGGGTTAGCGTGGTGTAACTGCACCCTTTCCACCAATGGGTCCGCCTTGTGGAGTCGTATGTGCTTACGGAGGAGTACGAGTCCTGGAGCTGCGAGCCAAGTCAGGAGTGACACCCTAGAGGTGCCAGGACACCTGGGGAAGACAAAGAGACGTTCATGGGGTGTGTCGTTAGTCGCAGTGCATAGGAGCGACCGAATGGAGTGTAGTGCATCGGGGAGGACCTCCTGCCAGCGGGAGGCTGGGAGATCTCTGGACTGTAGGGACAGCTGGACAGCCCTCCAGACCGTCCCGTTCTCCCTCTCCACCTGTCCGTTTCCCCAGGGGTTATAGCTGGTCGTCCTGCTCGAGGCGATACCCTTGTGGAGCAGGAACTGACGCAGCTCATCGCTCATGAATGAGGATCCCCTGTCACTGTGGATGTAGGCAGGGAAGCCGAACAGAGCGAAGATGGTGTTGAGGGATTTGATGACAGTGGCACACGTCATGTCGGGGCATGAGATGACGAAGGGGAATCTGGAGTACTCATCAACCACACTGAGGAAATACGTATTCCGGTCGGTGGAGGGGGGCATTCAAGGGGCGAGAGGCTGTCACCAGGCGCGCACGGTCTGGCTGGTAGAAGTGCGGTTTGCACTCCGCACAGACCTGGCAGTCTCTGGTGATGGCCCTGACTTCCTCGACGGAGTAGGGCAGATTGCGGGCCTTGATGAAGTGGTACAACCGTGTGACTCCCGGGTGACAAAGATTGTAGTCCGGAGTCGGTCCACCTGTGCGCTGGCACATGTACCTCGGGATAGGGCGTTGGGGGGCTCGTTGAGCTTACCGGGACGATACAAAATCTCGTAATTGTAGGTGGAGAGCTCGATCCTCCACCTCGAGATTTTATCATTTTTTGTCTTGCCCCGCTCTGTGTTGTTAAACATAAAGGCTACCGACCGTTGGTCGGTTAGGAGAGTGAATCTCCTGCCGACCAGGTAATGCCTCCAATGCCGCACAGCTTCAACAATGGCTTGGGCCTCTTTTTCGACGGAGGAGTGCCGAATTTCGGAGTCAGGAAGGGTTCGTGAAAAGAATGCCACGGGTTTGCCTGCCTGGTTGAGGGTGGCAGCTAGAGCGACGTCTGATGCGCCGCTCTCCACTTGAAAGGGTAACGTCTCGGCGACTACGTGCATCGCGGCCTTGGCAATGTTGGCCCTAATATGGTTGAGCCTCAGCCATCAGGGGGAAAAGGGTGGACTGGATGAGTGGGTGGGCCTTGTCCGCATAATTTGGAACCCACTGGGCGTAATAAGAAAAGAACCCCAGACAGCGTTTGAGGGCCTTGGGGCAGTGGGGAAGGGGGAGTTCCATGAGGGGCCGCATGCGGTCGGGGTCGGGCCCCAGAACTCCATTCTGGACCGCATAGCTGAGGATGGCTGAGTGGTTCGTGCTGAATACGCACTTTTCCTTGTTATAAGTGAAGTTTAGGAGAGTGGCGGGGCTGAGAAATTTGACAAGGTTGGCATCATGGTCCTGCTGATCGTGGCCGCAGATGGTGACATTGTCTAGGCACGGGAAAGTGGCCCGCAGCACGTACCGGTCGACCATTCGGTCCATCTCCCTGTGGAAGACCGAGACCCCATTGGTGATGCCGAAGGGAACCCTAAGAAAATGGTAGAGGCGGCCATCTGCCTCGAAGGCAGTGTATGGGCGGTCCGCCTTATGGATGGGGAGCTGGTGGTAGGCGGATTTGAGGTCTACAGTTGAGAAGACCCGGTACTGTACAATCTGATTGACCATAGCAGATATGCGTGGGAGGGGGTACGCGTCGAGCTGCGTGTACCGATTAATGGTCTGGCTGTAGTCCATGACCATCCTGTGTTTCTCCCCCGTTTTCACCATGACCACTTGGGCTCTCCAGGGGCTGTTGCTGGCCTCGATAATACCTTCCCGAAGTAGCCGCTGGACCTCGCACCTGATGAAAGTCCTGTCCTGGGTGCTGTACCGTCTGCTCCTGGTGGCGACGGGTTTGCAATCCGGGGTTAGGTTTGCGAATAGGGAAGGTGGGTCGACCTTTAGGGTCGCGAGGCCGCACACAGTAAGGAGTGGTAAGGCCCGCCGAATTTCAATGTTCGGCTCTGGAGGTTACACTGGAAGTCCAGGCCGAGTAGCAGAGCAGCACAGAGGTTGGGGAGGACGTAGAGGCGGAAGCCACTGAACTCTACGCAATGGATAGTGAGCGTGGCTGTGCAGTACCCCCGGATCGCCACGGAGTGGGACCCGGAGGCCAGGGAGATTCTCTAATTGGCGGGGTGTACCGCGAGGGAGCAGCACCTTACCGTATCGGGATGTATGAAGCTCTTGGTGCTCCTGGAGTCCAGCAGGCAGGAGATCTCGTGCCCATCGATCTTCACGCTTGTGGAGGAGGTTGCTAGATTGTGCGGGTGAGACTGGTCGATCGTGACCGAGGCGAGTCGCGGCTGGTCGTCGCTGGTGTCAGACAATGGGGTGCCCGGGGGGCATAGATCCTGGAACGATGGTGGCACCCATGTGCTGTGGGGGAGACAAGATAGCGGCGCCTGACGATCCTGAGGAGGACAAGATGGCTTCGCCCACGGGCCGCACGTGGCGGGGGTGGAACAAAATGGCAGTGCCCATGTGCTGCACGTGGCTTGGGGAGGGGAAGATGACGGCGTCCACTGGCCGTGCGTGGTCCGCGGGGGGGGGAAGATGTCGGCACCCACTATCCACACGTGGGGCGGGTCGGAGCGATAGCGACAACTGAGCGAGCCTGGCAGACCACAGCTAAGTGCCCCTTTTTGCCGTGGGCCTTGCAAAGGGCGCTCTGGGCCGGGCAGCGTTGGCGGGGTTGTTTTGGCTGCCCACAGAAGTAACATCTGGGGCCCCCCGGGGTTGGCTGGTTGGCGCGTGGCACAGGCATAGGGTTGGCTGAGTGGGGTCTCCGATGGGGCAGCCGTCTGCGGGGTCCACAATGCGTAGGAGGAGAGGGCCGCACGGCCGGGGGTGTAGGCCTGGATATTGCGCGAGGCGACCATCATCGATAGCGCCAGCTTTTTGGTTGCTGCAAGTTTGAGCGTGGCCCCCTCTAAAAGTCGCTGGCTGATGTGATCTGACGCAATCCCCATAAGGAAAGCGTCCCGCATGAGTAAATTCGAGTGTTCCATGGCTGTGACGGCCTGACAGTCACAGTCTCTGACCAGGGGAATTAGGGCACGCCAGAAATCTTCTATTGACTCACCAGGGAGTTGACTACGAGTTGAGAGGACGTGCCTGGCGTAAAGCGTGTTAGTTAGCTGAGCGTGATTCTCTTTCAGTAGCACCATGGCTTCATCATAGGTCGGCGCGTCCTGGATAAGCGGAAAAACGCTGGAGCTCAGCCGCGTGCAGAGTATCTGGATCTTCTGAGCTTCCGGAATTGGTTCTGGTGCAGATCTGATGTAAGCTTCGAAACAAGCTAGCCAGTGTTCAAAGTCCTTTTTGGCGTTGCTTGATTGCGGATCCAGCTGCAGGTGATCCGGCTTGATGCGGAGGTCCATCTTCTGAAAACTTTAGTGTAATAAATTGCACGATCAGTTGCACAAAGACGAGAGTTGAATACAACTAAAGCTTTATTACACCAAGATGTGTGGCCTCCTACAGCAGCTGGTGAAATGGCTGCTGTATGGGGAGCACACATATTTGTACACCGCCTACTGGGCGGAGCCAGCAGGCAGGGACTACCACCTGTAGTACAGGGCCTTCCTATACATACCCTAATATATACATTGGTCCATCGTGTCTGTGCCAGCCATGAAACGAGGCACGCTGCCTCGTCCCACTTCCCAGCATGTGTGGTCCGTGGCACTGCAGGCTGCAGCAGTTGAGGTGCATATCCAGACCCCTTTTAAATGAGGTGGGCGGTTTCTGCCTCCGCTTCCCTCTCAGGCAGTGAGCTCCAGACCCCTGCAACCCTCTGGATGAAAAGGCCTTTCCTCATCTCCCCTCTAATCTTTCCATCAATCACTGTAAATCTACGCTCTCTAGTTACTGGTCACTCAAACTGAGGCCTCAGAGCAAAATTAGCAGTAACGTCAACAATTTCTGAAGGTGCTCCAAGTGAACATTCCCAACTTCTTCATTTAACAGGCTCACTCTCCGGGATCAGCTTCGGAATCTTTTCTTTGCGCTCAGTCCGAAGCCTGGATGCTACCATTGTATTATAATACCCCGAGTTCCCCTCGTAGTGTTCGACCTGTCGGATAATGTTTCCTTTCAACAAATAACACAGATCCTATTTGTTCATGGGGCAAATTGAGAATTCTATGTCTGGTGAGGAAGCCTTTCTTTTCCAGTTTAGACAGAGATTAATGGATCTCTCTGCCACGATCGGCATGTACAAGCAAATACCTTGAAAGTAAAGTAGATGTTTTTTTTCCTCGTAATTTTCCCCAAATCTCATTATTTCACCGGGTCCGTGTCAAGTAAGAAGGAAATTGTGGGATCGTACATCTTTAGCATATGGATTTTGAAAGGAATCACATACAGATTACTTACGAGGTTAGAAAGCAGTGATTTGAAATGATGTAATGTGTTTGAAAACATAAACACATTAATTATCATTGACAGTGAGGTTCAGACAAGGTCTTTGAACAGGACTGAGACCGTAACACTAATGATCAATTTTCGTTCAACGGATATTATTTTCATGGCGTTGTTCAGCAAATCAATAGCGCATTAAAATAAATCTCCTTTCAGCTTAACGTGTGGAGCGACGCATTGTTAGTTTGATTGCGTTGTACTCATTTTGCAGGCACAGAGCTGCTTGCTCAGGCTCCAGTATGGCGAGTTGCACTCCACTGTGCACAATGCCTGCATCCTGGCACACTCAACGATTCCAGAGATGTTCGAGACCCCCCCCCCCTCCGGTCCCTGGCTGGAGGCTCAGCTCCTGGGTGACAGGGGTTATCCACTGCGGTCGTGGCTGATGATGTCTATCCGGAGGCCACAAACAGACGTGGAGACCTGCTACTACAATGCCCATACAGCGACCAGGTCCAAGATCAAGCAGTGCTTCGGCCTCCTGAAGAAGCAGTTCAGACACCTGGACCGCTCTGGAGGGTGCTGAGAGAGTCACCCGCATCGTGGCGGCCTGTTGTATCCTCCACAACATCCTGCAGCAGAGGGGCGACGTGCTGAGGAGGAGGAGGAACATCAGGCCTCGTCTGTCATATACATCCATGTATATGATGGAGTGCAGACAGGCATTGATTGACACACAGGATGACCAGTGAGCACACAGAACATAGCAGCCAATCGCCAGACAGGACACGACCACTATAAAGCCAGAGGGCACCAGTTTTCCCGCTCTCTTGGGATCCAGCCTCTGAGACAGTCAGAGCTTGTGAGCAGCAGCTAGTACAAACACCATGTGGTAGTCAGTTAGTCTGGTCAGGTTGGCTTCAGGTCTCCAGTCAAGTCAGCCCAGTGCCAACCAACAGTTAAGCATGTAATATAGCTAGATGTTAAATAAAATTGTGTTGCATCTCATCAAGTGTTGGAAGCCTGTCTCTCTCTACACTGCATCAAACGCAGTCCACATAGACCCAGCTTACCCAACACATCATCGTCCGAAGAGTATGCGGAGGAGGGAGAGGATGGGCAGGTCATGGGGCCCAGGCAAGCACAGGAGGCTGCACAACGGCAGCAGGGTAGCATGGTGGTTAGCATAAATGCTTCACAGCTCCAGGGTCCCAGGTTCGATTCCCGGCTGGGTCACTGTCTGTGTGGAGTCTGCACGTCCTCCTCCCCCTGTGTGCGTGGGTTTCCTCCGGGTGCTCCGGTTTCCTCCCACAGTCCAAAGATGTGCGGGTTAGGTGGATTGGCCATGCTAAATTGCCCGTAGTGTCCTAATAAGGGTGAGGTTGGGGGGGGTTGTTGGGTTACGGGTGTGGGGTGGATGCGTGGGTTTGAGTGGGGTGATCATGGCTCGGCACAACATTGAGGGCCGAGGGGCCTGTTCTGTGCTGTACTGTTCTAAGTCTAAGTGTGCGCCAGGGCCAACACGCACGGGACGCTCTGATCACCTCCTTGTTCACTGACTGGGGGAGGGGAACTGGCCAGGGGCACAAACACCACATCCTGGCCTTACAGACCCTACAGTTATGCCAAGGTACAGCAGGAGTGGAGGCGGCCTGCTGTGGATCCTGCTTTGTAACCTGAGTCCCTGTTGGCTGCCGCCTTCTGGGGCGACCAGGCCTGGATGGGCCCAGCTGTTGCTCGGGTGTCCCGGGTGGCGTGATGCTGCCCTGTTCTGTCCACTGGCCACCAGATGCACCAGGGGCAGGAGGGGCCGTGTGGGGGGGGGGGGGGGGGGTTTGGGGGGATGGTGGTGCAGTCCAAGGTGCTGCGGTGTTCCGGCCCCTCCTCCCTTGGGGGTCCCAGTGGCCCCCAGGCTACTCCATGGGGTGGGGTGGCGAGAGGAGCCATCCCCTGATGCCCACCGCCACCTGGCGCTGCCAGTCCTTGAGGCCTGCTCTGGTCTCGACCTGGGTCTGCATGCTCGTGGCCGTGAAGCACAGGGAGTGGACCATCTCCGTCTGGGACTGCACCACATCACCCATTGACTGTGCCACCACCATGTTGTTTTGTGTCACATCAGCCAGTGACTACACCATCTCCCTCTGGGGCTTGCACACCTCCCTCTGTCTGCGCCATGCCGGCCAGCACCTGGGCAGTGGCACTGACATTTCCAGCCATGGCCCGCCATGACAAGGCCACACTCAGAAACGCCACTGCGATGTCCAGGTGGTTCTGTGAGAGGGCAGCCCTGCCCTGGGCCTCAGTGAGCACCTGCACAGAATGCCCCAGGCCTTGGACATGCTGATCCATAGCCGAAACTGTTGCCCCCAATGCCCCTACCGCGGACGGCACCCATGTGCTTTTGTCTGGGTGGCACACATTGTCGGCCCCACCTCCTGCTGCTGTATGCACTTGGACTCCTCCACCTGCACCTGCGGGTACTGGATGCTCAACAACAATATGTAGTCCCTGGCTATGCAACTGCATCTCCATGACTGTCCGTTCCCGAAATCCTAAACCCATCTGGACGGCAGCTACTCCCTGGGGTCGGCCTACCTTCTGACTGTCTGCCTGCCCCCTCGGGTGTTCCTACTTCCACCTACTGTAGCGGATCAGCTGTGTGGTGTGCATCAGATTTTTTTCCCGGAGCCTCTTCACTAAAGTGTCCAGCCGAGGTGAATGTCTCTGGGATGGTGGAGGGTCTCTGGGATGGTGGAGGGTCTCTGGGATGGTGGAGGGTCTCTGGGATGGTGGAGGGTATTGGATATAGCTGTGATGGCACATCACTGTCATCCTCTAACCCGGGCTCCGGGATCTCCTGAGTCTCGGGTGGAGGCCTGCCATCCAACCTGCTCCCATCACTGCTTGGCACATGGGGAGTTCCGGCTGTGGCCGCGGGATACCAGTTGGACCTGCTGCAGCTCCAGTAAGACACAAGACAAGACGTATGATTAGATCGCGGGCGGGGGGGAATTGGGTGAACACGTGGGGGTGGTATAGGGTGAGGATGATGTCGGGGTGCAGATGGTGCAGGGGTGAGGGTGGTGTTGGGTGAGGGTGGTGTAGGGTGAGGGTTGTGTGAGGGTGAGGATGGTGTGGGGGTGGTGTTGGAGAGGGTGGTGTGGGACCAGGTGTCATGGGAAACTGCAACAGCGTGCTCTAACTTCCTCACCCGCAACCGAGCTCCACCTCGGCGACATCCCTTTCCTCTTGGCCGCCGACCCCATCCAGGGCCCTCTGCTCTGCCATGGTGAGGGGTCACAGGTCCGGCGGTCCTCCTCCTGACTTCTCCCGCTCCTGGCGTTTGTGCGTAGCCTTCTCTTGGTGAGAGAAACAGAAGATGACAGTATTAAACAGTCCGACTCATGCAGCTCAGTGGGCGGATACCTCAGTTGCCAGCAGACCCGGCCATGGTGGCCGGTATGGGTACCAACATGTAGTGCAGAGTGGGGGTTCGGCTGCCCTCCGGGTGGGTGCTTCGGGTTACGGGTGTGTGGGGGTTGGTGCCAGGGGCACAACGCTGCCTACGCGCCCTGGTTGCCTTGAGGAGGTTGTGCAGTTTTGTTCTGCACTGTTGGCCGGTCTGGACTAAGTTGCCCACGGCGCTGACCACGTCTGCCACCTGGGCTCAGGCACAACGAACGGCGGCGGCTGGCAGCCTCTTTCCTGGGCTGAGGTACTGGATCATCGTCCTTTCCTCCACCACGTCCATGAGGGTCTCCAGTTCAGCATCGGTAAATCCTAGGGCTGCTCTCCTTCCCCGGGCCTAGACTGCTACCATATCCTTAAAGTAGATATCATCACCTGCTTCGAGGAATACCTCGCTGGGAAGAACAGGAGTGAAGCCATTCCCACAGCCCATAAACCCGTGCCCCTCCACAGACTCTCATCCATCCATCCCCATATGGAATCTGACTCCCTCGACCACCCCTGTGGTTCTCAATACTGGCTGCCTAATAATAAGCACACAAATTGGGTAACGCCAGGCCCCCCGACTGCCAGTCCCTCTGAAGGAATACCCTACGTATTATTGGTGAATTATCTGCCCAAACAAAAGGGGTGATGAACTTGTTAACCTTGGCAAAGGAAGAGTTAGCAAGGAAAATAGGAAGATATTGAAACAGAAATAAAAACTTTGGGATAATGTTCATCTTAACAGTCTGGACTCTGCCAGCCAAGGACAGCGGAAAGTTATCCCACTTCTGTAAATCTGACCTCCCCCTACTTGCCTGATATGTATTCATTAACCTATGAAGCACGTACAAATCATGGGCCAGTCAGATAACCCAGATACCGCAAGCTACCTCTGGCAGAATGTAAAGGCAATATGCTCAGATTGGCTCCCCTCCATGGTCTCCAGTCATCTTGAGCCCCCTGCCATTGGACAAAGACTTTGCTCCATCAAGCGCATGTCATAGCTGGTGTGCAGCGGCCATCCACGTTAAAATAACTCACACACACGACCTTCCACCCCTCAGGAAAAGCATCCGAGAAGAAGCTGAACACCTCAAAATTCCTCGCGAAAAGCAAACTGAAGCCAAGCTCTGGCAACCCAGTCACCCCATCCCACCCGCACCGCCAACCACCGTCTACCTGTGACAGAGGCTGCAGGTGACGCATCATAGACTAGAATCCCTCGAGAGCAGAGGAGCGGGGGAAATGAGAGCAAACCCAGGGGAAGGAACAGCAGCGGGGAAAGAAAGAGAGACAGACAGATGGCTGGAGGAAAGAGAAACACCAAGGCGAAGGGACAGCGAGACGCAAGCAGCAGCAGCAGCGAGGGTCAGGCGCACGAGCGGCGGACGCGCAGGCAGGCGGCCTCACAAGACGAGACGGAGGTACCGGTGAGCCTGAAAGGGAAAACGATGGCGGACCAACCAGCGGGGCGTGAGCAGGACGCAGTGACCAGCAGTGACTCTGGTGACTCTTCACACCATACCATTGGTGGTACTGTTTTTCAGTCCCACCTTAACTCTCGCCCTACCAAATACCCTTATATTACAACAGCATACTGCTATCCCTTAAGGGCACGTTCAGACTGTAAGCAACACTGGTAGCACTGGCTGCATGACTGCCTGTCTACATAACTGTAGGCTGGCAGCACAAATCGCCCATGGCCCCCGTTATTGTGATGTGGAGATGTCGGCGTTGGACTGGGGTGGGCACAGTAAGAAGTCTTACAACGCCAGGTTAAAGTCCAACAGGTTTATTTGGAATCACTAACCTTCGGAGCGCAGCTCCTTCATCAGGGGACTCACTAACTCCAAAAGCTAGTGATTCCAAATAAACCTGTTGGACTTTAACCTGGCGTTGTAAGACTTCTTACTGTGCCCGTGATTATGTGAATAGGTGCCTGCTGCCCCTGAATGCTGTTTCTCGGTCTGATCAAATTTCTAGATCACAATGTGTTGTCAACGTGGTAGCTATTGGTTTCGAAGTCGCACAACGAAGACAGAATTTGGCACAGCCAGCTATATTAAAGCTTGTCCAACGTGCATGTGTTTCATGATTTCCTTCAAGAGCAGAAACTTAAGTGCCATTAGCTGAAACCTCATTGCAACATAGTCCTAAGGATAAAAACATGTGTTCTATTACAGCGACGTGATTACAAGCACAGAAAGAGAAAAAGCTATTATTTACCTCCATTCAGTCTCCCACGGCGGTTGGCTAAATGCAGGTATAGTTTCCAAGCAGAGAAAATTGCAACGTTTCTCCTTGAGGCGTTTGACAAGGTTCTGTGTATCACAGATAGAGAACATTGACCCATAAATCAAAACATGTTATTATAACCTTAAGGTAAATTCAGCAGTCCAACACTCACCAGTAAAAAAAAAGCACATTAAAATAGAGTGCAGATCAGAAATAAACTGCTGCATCGTAACCCCATTGTAACTCCATTGTAACCCTATTGTAACTTCCTTTCATCTGTGATTCACTTCTGAAAGCACGAGATTGTTGAATTTAGTATTTCGGCCATTTGTGAGGTCAAATATGGCTGATCTAGATGTGCTAAAATTCAAAATATGTAGTTTACGTGATGAAGATTGATTCAATGTATCTGAACCACACTCTCAAAATAAGTCAAATAGGAAATTAGTTTTGTTCACACCTGAGTGGGTTCGAATTCAAGCTAGTAAAGAAACTATCCTTCCTGGATAGTTGCTAAAGTTTGTAAAGTTACTAAACATTCCAGTTAATTGTTTTGGATATTTGAAACTCAACTCATAGTGACTAGAAACACAGATGATTCAGGTCCAGAGATGTGGAAATTGTAGCTGCAAGTTTTATGTATTCATTGCACATCACTCCTGTAGAGCCAGGCACAGTAGAGTAATTTTGCATTCCGCTCTCTATTTCTCAGCATGTTGTTACTAATTGGGTTGTAAAGTACCCGAAAAAAGCTCTATTCATAATACAACCAGACAATGCAGTAAGTCTGAGACACTTACTGATAGCTTATCCATGACTGGATGCCATGTTCGCTTTATGCAGCATAAAGAGGTCCGTGAATTGCAGGTAATGACCATGATTTTTCCCTCTGGCAAGAAAATCCAGTGAATGCATAATGGATACCACAAAATGCACTCTGCTTGTTAAGCTGTAGTCTTCAGCAGGTTTTATCAGGGCTTGCCGTGCCCAGCAGGCAGGGAAGCCTAGCTGTAGCTCTTACCTTTCTAAACCAGCACAATATCTCGCTGCAGATGACACAAAACTAATTTCAAAATCTGAAGATGGCACAAAACGAAGTGTGACAAATTGTGAGGAAGATACAAGAGACGGTAAGACGATATAGACAGGTTTCTGAGCAGCTGGTGGGTGAATTTTAATGCTAAAAAGTCTAAACTCAATCATTTTGATCAGAAGATTGTGACGAGGCAAAATAAACAAAAGGACATCATTTTAAGAGGATTACAAGAACTGAAGGAACTGAGGGTATATGTGCACAAATTGCCAAAGTTGAGAAAGTAAAAAGGCAGAGGGAATCCTGGGCTTTATAAAGTTATGGCACGCTGGGGGAGTGCACAGTCAATTCCAGCCCCACTGGCCCCGAAGTCCCAACAGAAGCAAATTAACCAATAATTCGTATCAGGCTTTTAGAATCTTTGGCCTTCAACTGCTCCAATAACCTTCAGGCATGGTAGCACAGTGATTAGCATTGATGTTTCACAGTGCCAGGGTTCCCAGCTTGGGTCTCTGTCTGTGCGGAGTCTGCACGCTCTCCCCATGTCTGCGTGGGTTTCCTCTGGATGCTCCGGTTTCCTCCCACAAGTCCCAAAAGACATGCTGTTAGGTGAATTGGACTTTCTAAATTCTCCTTCAGTGTACCCGAACAGGTGCCTGGAATGTGGTGACGAGGAGATTTTCACAGTAACTTAATTGCAGTGTTAATGTAAGCCAACTTTATTAGTATTATTTTAAGGAAAACACCAAAAAACTGTTTATTTACAACAGGAGAAGAGATAAGTATGTAATGGTGATAATCAAACAATGGCCTCCGAATCTAATTACTCCCCTTCACTATCCCACCCTCTACGCACACACACACACACACACACACACACACACACAAAACAGATCCACAGTGGGAAGGGGAAGGATCAGAATAATGGAGATTAAAAGAGCGTGAGCTGAATATCTTTGCTCCTGTCACTGTAGTCTTTGTAGTCGGCTATCTTCTCAGGATGCAGAGTTCTGAAAACACCAGATGGTTTGGAACCTCTGGCTGGAACCTTCTAATCTCAATTAGAACTCTCAAGCTGCAAGAATTCTTCTGGGGAGTCACTTCAACTTTTCCTGACTTGGGCTTTTACACATAAGATCCCCCTCAGGTTCGTAATAAAATTAAAGAAATTAACATAGACAGAGAGGAGGTTCTGAGTGGTCTGGCAGTCTTAAAAGTGGACAGAACTCCAAGGCCAGATGGAATGTATCCCAGGCTGCTGAGTGAGGCAAGGGAGGAAATAGCAGTGGCACTGACAATAATTTTCAATTCCTCTCTGGCCACAGGAGAGGTGCTGGAGGACTGGAGGATTGCCAATAATGGTACCATTATTCAAGAATGGAGGAAGGGATAAACCAGGAAGCTACAGGCCAGTCAGTCCAACTTCAGTGGTGGGGAAGCTATTGGAAGCAATTCTGAGAGACAGAATTAATCTGCATTCGGAGAGGAGGGATTAATCAAAAACAGTCAGCATGGTTTTGTTAAGGGGAGGTCATGTCCGACCATGTGCATACATGGGGGAAATGCATTTGACGTAATCTACTTAGAGGTCATATCTGACCAACTTGACAGAGTTTTTCAAAGAGGTGACCAGGGGTGGCATTCTCCCCTACCCGGCGTGACGGAGGGTGTCGGCATAGGGGAGTAGCGCCAACCACTCAGGGGTCAGGTCTCCCCAAAGGTGGGGAATTCTCCCCACCTTTGGGGGCCAGCCCCGCGCCGGAGCGGTTTGCACCAGAAGACTGGCGCAAAAAACCGGTGCCTCCGACAGCGGGGCTGGCCGAAAGGCTTTCGCCGGTCGGCGCATGCGCCGGCAGTGACATCAGCGGCAGCTGGCCGCTGACGTCACTGCCGGCGCATACGCGATGTGGGGTTCTCTTCCGCTTCCGCCATGGCAGCCGCGGAAGGAGACATAGTGCACCCAGGGCACTGGCCCGGAGTCTGAGCGGGGGGCCCCGATCGCGGGCCAGGCCACCGTGGGGGCACCCCCCGGGGTTCGATCGCCCCCCCCCCGGACCCCAGGGCCCACTCGCGCCGCTGATCCCGCCGTTCCAGAGGTGGTTCAAACCTCGGCGGCGGGAGAGGCCTCCCAGCGGCGGGACTTCGGCCCATCCGAGCCGGAGAATCACTGCAGGGGCCTCTCCGATCGGAGTGGCGAGATTCCCGCCACCGCCACTTCCCGGGTGGCGGAGAATCTCTGCCATGGCGGGGGCGGGATTTTAGGCGGCCCCAGGCGATTCTCCGACCCTGCTGGGGGTCGGAGAATTTCGCCCCATGTGTGTAGATGAAGGAAATGCATTTGACGTAGTCCACTGAGGCTTTAGCTAAGGATTTTGATAAGGTTCCACATGGGAGACGGATAGCGAAGGTAAGAGCCCATGGGATCCAAGGAAATGTGGCAAATTGGGTCCAAAATTGGTTCAGTGGCAGGAAGCAGAGGGTGATGGTCAAAGGGTGTTTTTCTGACTGGAAGCCTGTGTCCACTGGGGTCCCACAGTGATCAGTGTTGTGGCCCTTGCTGTTTGTGCTTTATATAAATGATTGAGATATGAATGTAGGAAGGTTGATCAGTACGTTTGTGGATGATAAGAAAATTGGTCGTGTGGTGAATACCGAGAAGGATAGCCTTTGATTGCAGGAGGATATAGACGGGCTGGTCAGATGGGCTGATCGGTGGCAAATGGAATTCAATCTGGCTAAGTGTGAGATAATGCTCTTGGGAAGGACAACAATACAAGGGAATACACAATAAATTGCAGGACCCTGGGAAGTGTCGAGAATCAGAGGGATCTCGATGTTCATGTACATTGGTCACTTAAGGTAGCAGACAAATGGATGCAGCGTTAAGAAGGTATATGGTATACTTGCCTTTATTAGCCAAGGTAATCAGTTTAAGAGCAGGGAGGTTATGCTGGAACTATATAAAATGTTGGTTAGGCCACAGCTACAGTATTGTGTGCAGTTCTGGAATCTACATTATAAGAGGGTTGTGATAGCATTGGAAAGGGTGCAGAGGAGATTTACCAGGATGTTGCCTGGGCTGGAGAATTTTAGCTATGAAGAGAGATTGGGTAGACCTGGATTGCCTTCCTTGCAACAGAGGAGACTGAAGAGGGCCATGATTTGTGAGGTATAAAATTATGAGGGGTATAGATAGAGTAGACAGGAACAAACGTTTCCCCTTGTTAGATGGGGCAATGAAATGGGGGCATAGATGTAAAGTAAGGTGCAGGAGATTTAGAGGGGATGTGAGGGGAAACCTTTTTATGCAGGGGTGGCAGGAGTTTGGAATTCGCTGCCTGAAAGGGTGGTGGAGGCAGAGACCCTCATTACATATATGACGTATTTAGATGTATACTTACACTCCCAGGGCATACAAGGCTATGGGCCAAGTGCTGGAAAATGGGATTAGAATGGGTAGGTGGTTGTTTTTGACCGGCGCAGACGCATTGGGCCGAAGGGTCTTTTATGTGCTGTATGATTCTATGACTCTATAACTCTTATTTGATATAGTGTGGGGAAAGGTTTGAAAACAGAGAATGATGCCCCAGACATTTTGTGATGATTTTAAATACAATAAATGTTTATTAAACAATGAGATAAACAAAAATAAAGTCAACTAGAAGTACATTTAACTAAAACAATGGCTGTGCACAGTATCACTAACTTTATCCAGTTCCAAATCCCTTTATTTCACTGCCTTAGGAGCTAATTCTTCCCATGTTTCCATTACATCTTATAGGCTTTTAAACAAAATCCAGTAACAGTCACCATACCAGACAGTTACATCTCTTTAGTGTACATCCTCTTCAACCCCTTTATGTTCCATTCCCCATTGTTATCAGCTTGCTTGAGGTAAACATCTGTTTGCAGGGTAGCTAGGCTCATGAACATATCAAAAGCATCAGTTGCATTAATACAACCAAACTGCTTTTATACAGCCTACTTTTACAATAGCTTTAAAAGTATATATAACTAGCAGAAAACATTCCAATTTATTAGATTTTCCTGATATTTTCATGTCATCACTATTTTTCCTGACAAGAGAAATTCTTCCCATTGGTGGAAGAATCGAGAACTAGCGGAGATAGTGGTTAATTGCCAAAATAATCAATGTTGACATAAGGAAAAATGTTTTTACATAGTGAGTGTTTACAATCTGGATTACACTGCCAGAGTGGGCGATTGAGACAGATTCAATTGTGGTTTTCAACCCAGAATCAGGTAAGCACAAGAAAAAATAATTGCAGACATACGGAGGAAAGAACAGAGGAGTAGGGGTGGCACCATGGCACAGTGGTTAGCACTGCTGCCTCACAGCGCCATGGACCTGGGTACAATTCTGGCTTCGGGTGACTGTGTGGAGTTTGCACTTTCTCCCCGTGTCTGGTGGGTTTCCTCCAGGTGTTCTGGTTTCCTTCCACAGTCCAAATATATGCAGGTTAAATGGATTGGGATTGGCCATGTTAAAATTGTGCTTAGTGCTCGAAGGTAGTGGGGTTATGGGTTTACGGGGGAGTAGGCCTAAGTAGGGTGCTCTTTCAGAGGGTCAATGCAGACTCGAAGGGCCGAATGGCCTTCTTCTGCACTGTAGGGAGTCTATGATTCTATGACTCGCTAAATTGCTCGTGCAGAGAGCTGGCATGGACTCAACAGGCTGAATGGCCTCCCTCATTGCTGTAACCATTTTATGATGCCTTAGAATTGCTGTGCATGCAGAATAAACCATGGCTGTTCCCTCATTCAGTCTTATGGACTGAAAACGTCAAAAGGCTCGAGCATTAGCACAACCTGTGGTGATTCAGGATCAGCTCCAGGTATATTATATAATAATTCTGAAGAAAATATTTATCGTGACTCTTTCAAGTCAAAGTTCTGCTTTTTACAGATCTGGCTTGTAAACTGGTAGATGACAGCTGTTCTGTGCTGTAAATTGTGTTCGCTGTGCCCACACATTTACTGCACCCATAATCAGCAAGCAGTTGTCATCCAATCTAAATCCCACACACGAACAACAAATTATAGACCTCTCCACTTACTTCTGTTAACTTGTTAACATACAAACGACTGTGAGATATTAATGTCACCTAAATTCTCGCAAGAGCACTTGAAGCATTAATTGAAATCCAACACTGCCTTCAGTAGTTGAACATTAGATTTGGGTCAAAGTAAAAGAAAGAAGTGCGAAACGGTATGCTATTTTACTCACAGAATTTGGAAATAAATAGTTGTCCATTTCTCTTATTTTTTTAAATATTGGAACTCTTCCCCAGCAGTTAAAAAGGAATAAGGCAAGTCTAAAGGAATCCTTTTTGTTCAAAATGCACCTCTTCTATGGAAAAAAAATAGATCTTCTTATTTTTTTCTCAATGTTTATTTTCTGAATTGTGATTCTGTCTGTGTGGAGTTTGTACTTTCTCCCCGTGTCTCTGTGGGTTTCCTCCGGGTGCTCCGGTTTCCTCCCACAGTCCAAAGACGTGCAGGTTCGGTGGATTGGCCATGCTAAATTGCCCCTAGTGTCTAAAAGATTAGGTGGGGTTATTGGGTTACAGGGATAGGGTGGAGGCGTGGGCTAAAGTAGGGTGCTCTGTCCAAGGGCTGGTGCAGACTCGATGGGATGAATGGCCTCCTTCTACACTGTAAATTCTATGATTCTAAATAATTGCATTCTGTATTATATTGGGTTTACATCCTCCAAGAATTCTCCATGGAACAGGAATGGGAATTAGCATATGCGTCTTGGAGCAACTCTACTCATATCAACAAGAATCACAATTTTGAATAATCTTGAGAATTAATCCGTATTTGTACCCCGCTGTGGAACCATGCTACCAAATGGCTACTACTCAGTGCCTAATCCAGAGATTGACCACACAATGCCATAAACAAATTTGGGGATAATGTGGGAAAAGGATATTGAACCAGATGAACAACCATAATCGTATTAAATGGCGGAGCAAGCTTGACGGGCTGAATGGGCTACTCCTGCTCCCGTTATCCGATGTTCCTAAGGCGGGGATCCCTGATACACGAGATTGGAGCATAGCTCGCTAGTTTCTACAAGGTCCCAACCACATATTTTCAGGGGTCTTGGGCAGAATTCTCTGATAATGGGGCTGTGTCCACACGCCCACGGGAAAACCGGCGCAAATCACTCTGGACTTACCTGGGGAAAGTCCATAATGATTCTCCATTTTGCTGGGGGCTAGCAGGGCCCCGGAGAGATCCTCTCAGCTCCAGCTACCCACACGGGGCCCTGCACATCCGGCCACGGGTCCACGCATGCGCGCGGATGTCGCCTGTGGTGGTGGCCCCACGCAACATGGTGGACCCAAACCATGGGCTGGCCCGGACAATATAGGCATCCCCGAGATCGCGCGCGCCCGCCGATCGGCGGCGCCCGATTGCAGGTTGGCCGTCCTGGAGGCCCCTCCCCGGTGACGGATCCCCCCACCACCCACCAGGGAGGCCAGGGACTGAGTCCGCAGCCTCCACTCCGAGTTTCCACCGGGTGAAGCATGAGCGAAACTCGCCGGCGGGAACTCGGCCAGTTGTCGGCGGAGATTCGGCGCGGACGCTTCTTTCAATGGCCCCCGACCGGAACCGCGCGCACATGATTGGCGGCGATTCTCCGGTCCCTGAAGCGTTGGACCCGATCACGGGTCTGATGCCGATTCTCCGCCCCCATGCCGAGAGCGATTGCGGTGCAGAGGCTCAGAGATTCCCAGCCCTTGTCTCAGGTGTCATTCTGATATTTGTGAAAGGTAAGGGAGGGAAACTAGGGAATTAGAATCATCGAATCATCGAATCACTACAGTGCAGAAGGAGGCCATTTGGTCCATCGATTCTGCACCGACACTCTGAAAGAGCACTCTACCTAGGCCCACCCTCCTGCACTATCTCCAGAATCCCACCTAACCGTTGGACACTAAGGGGTAATTTATCATGGCCAATCCACCTCACCTGCAAATCTATGGACTGTGGGAGGAAACCGGAACACCCAGAGAAAACCAAGCACACACAGGGAGAAGGTGCAGACTCCGCACAGACAGTGACCTGAGGTTAGAATCGAACCCGGGTCCCTGGCACTGTGAGGCAGCAGTACAAACCACTGTGCCATCCTGTCGCCAGGGACCAATTATAGACCAGTCAATCTAATTTCTGTTGTTTGGAAATCTTTACATTCAAAAATTCAGGACAGAGTGATTGAAAATCTTCAAAATTTTCAGTTGATCAGATAAAACCAGGATTTGGAATGGGTAGATCATGCCTGACTTTTTCTGAAGGGGTGTTGAAAGTTGCAGGCAGGGGAATATCAATGGATGATATGGTTATGGACTTCCAGCAAGCATTTAATGAATTCCCTCATAAGAGACTGTTAGCTAAAAGTGTCCCGCAAGGAACAGAGCTGGAGCCTCAACTATTCAGCATTTTGTTAACAATTTTGATAAAAACCAAGCTTGTCGATGATACAAAGATCAGCAACATTGTTGAATGAAGCATAACATTACAAAGAGATACATTAAGTGAATGTATGCGGAAAACTATGGCAAATGTATTTCAATGTAGGCAAATGTGAGGCCTAAAAACCACGGAACGCAGTTTTTTCTCAATAAAGCCAGAAACAGCAAAGGTCCAAAGAAAGTTAGTGGCCCAGGAATGTAGATCACTAAATGCCATGAGCAGGTACAGAAAGATGCAGGTAAAGGAATGCAAGCTTTTGTATCTAGACAACCACATCACAAGGGGGTAGAAGTCATGGTTCAGCTGTACAAAGCTCTGGTTAGACCAAATCTGGAGTAACATAGAAACATAGCAAATAGGAGCAAGAAAAGGCCATTTGACTCTTCAAGCCCATTCATTGTCATCATGGCTGACCTTCCAACTCAATAACCTGTTCCCGATTTTCCCCCCATGTCCTTCGATTCCTTTAGCCCCCCAGCGAGGGCATGAACCAGATTACATCTGGTGGGAGGGCTCGGGAACATCGCGACTGTTTGGGGTCTGCCGCAAATCCTGTTTCAGGCTTCTCTACAATTTTCCCAACACAGCAGGATTTGCATCAAGCACAACTTCACCTCCCAAAGAATCCCTACAGTGCAGAAGGAGCCCATTTGGCCCATCGAATCTGCACCGACCCTCTGAAAGAGCACCCCACCTACATCCACTCCCCCACCATATTCCCGTAACCCCACCGAACATGCAAATCCCTGGACAGTAAGGAGCAATTTAGCATGGCCTATCCACCTAACCTGCACATCTTTAGCATGTTGGAGGAATCCAGAGCACTCAGAGGAAACACGCATAGGCACAGGGTGAAAATACAAACTCCACATAGTCACCCAGGTCCCTGGCACTATGAGGCATTGTTTTAGCCTCGACTGCTTTCTGTGGTAAAGATTTCCAAATGGCTTACCACTCTCTGGGTGAAGAAAGTTCTCCTCAACTTAGTACTAAATGGTCGACCCCATATCCTCACACTGTGACCCCTGGTTCTGCACTACCCCACCAGCGGGAACATGCTTCCTGCATCTACCTGTCTGGTCCTGTTGAAATTTTATAGGTTTCTTTAAGATCCCCCCTCATTGTTCGAAACTCCATGGAATATAATCTGAACCGACTCAACCTCACCTCAAACATCATAGAATTTATAGTGCAGTAGGAGGCCATTCGACCCATCGAGTCTGCACCGGCTCTTGGAAAGAGCACCCTATCCAAGGCCAACACCTCCCCCTATCCCAAAAACCCAGTAACCCCACCCAACACTAAGGGCAATTTTGGACACTAAGGGCAATTTAGCATGGCCAATCCACCTAACCTGCACATCTTTGGACTGTGGGAGGAAACCGGAGCACCCGGAGGAAACCCACGCACACACGGGGAGGATGTGCAGACTCCGCACAGACAGTGACCCAAGCCGGACTCGAACCTGGGACCCTGGAGCTGTGAAGCCATTGTGCTATCCACAATGCTACCATGCTGCCCATCAGTCCCATCAGAGAATCGCAACGTCAACAAACAGCTGGAGAATTTTGGCCAATATTCCAGGTGTGCTCTACCGAGGCCTTATATAATTGCAGCAAGACATACCTGTTCCTGTACTCAAATCCATTTGCTATGAAGGTTGGCATACTATCTGTCTTCTTTACCACCTGCTGCACCTACATGCTTACTTTCAGTGACTGGTACACAAGGAAACCCAGGTCCCGTAGCTCATTCTCCTCTATCTATCGAAAGCCATTCAGATAATATCTGTCTTTCTGCTTTTGGAACCAAAGTGGATAACCTCACATTTATCCACATTTTGCTGCATCTGCCGTGCATTTGCCCACTCACTCAAGTTATCAAAATCACGCTGAATCATTTCTGCATCCTCCTCACAGCTCACACTCCCACCCAGCCTTGTTTCATCTGAAGGGCAGCACGGTGGCACAGTGGGTTAGCCCTGCTGCCTCACGGCACTGAGGTCCCAGGTTCGATCCCGGCCCTGGGTCACTGTCCGTGTGGGATTTGCACGTTCTCCCTGTGTCTGCGTGGGTTTCGCCCCCACAACCCAAAGATGAGCAGGTTAGGTGGATTGGCTACGCTAAATTGCCCCTTAATTGGAAAACAATTGGGTACTCGAAATTTATTTTTAAAACACCTTGTTTCATCTGCAAATTTGGAGATATTACATTTAGTCCCCTCATCTCAATCATTAGAATATATTGTGAATAGCTGGGGTCCTGGCACTGATCCTTGCGGTATCCCACTTGTGCCTGCCTGCCATTTGGAAAAAGACCTGTTTATTACTATTCTTTGGGTGGGATTCTCCGGCCGCATCTGCCCAGCGACTGGAGAATCCTGCCCGTGGCGTTCTTGGGGCGGGCGGAGTGGGAGAATCCAGTCTGCCAACCAGTTTTCTATCCATCTCAATACACTATCCCCTAATCTCACGCTCTTTAATTTTACACACTAATCTCTCGTATGGGACCTTGTTGAATGTCTTCCGAAAGTCCAAATAAAACACATCCGCGGGCTCCCCCTCATCAATTCTACTGGTTACATCCTCAAAGCATTCCAGTAGATTTGTCAAGCATGATTTCCTTTTTGTAAATCCTTGCTGTTCAATCCTGCCACTGTTTTTCTCTGTGAGCAATTCTCTGGTACCACACTTTGGGAAGGATAAAATGGCCTTGAAGGGATTGCAGAGTAGATCTCACAGAATGACTCTCCCACTCCGCCATGCCCCCACACCCTGCCCATGGCATTTCACACCCCTATGCCAACTCATGCCCTCTACCCAGCCTCTCTGGTCCCTCATTCCCCTTATGTAAAACCAGGCCCCTCTACCCAACCCTTCGTGGCCCCGCATATGCTCATTTCTGCACCACATCCCCATATCCCATTCCGTAGATAGCCACTTGGCCTCCAGTCCAGAGAAATGTAGGCCGATGAGTCCAATCTCAGAAGGGGAAGGGGACCCTAGTGTATCAGTAGCTCAGATTGCTTTATTGGAGTTAAGAGGACCACTCCGCTCCACTTGAGGACCTCACCACGCACCACCCTCCTACCCATGTAGATTATGCATAGCGCATGCACCACTCAGTTTAGTACTAAAATGGCATTGTGGGTCCTATCTACAGCATAGGATGCTAATCTCCTATTAAAATGACCTGCGGCCTGATTCAGGCCACCAGTGGTAGGCTCTTGGGAACATGGCATTGGTTTAACTTTGGTTGGAAAGGCCATCACCCCAAGTTTCAGGCTGCTGCCACCACAGGTGGGAGTTCTCAAGATCTCCTATGTCAATTTCTACGTAAGCATGCAGATTTACCCATGAACTGTAATGGTAGTTTTCACCTTTACCTTTTGGTTCTGACAGAGCAGCTCACCCATGGCTGCAGAACCCACTTTATTTTCGTCCCATAAAATAAATGATCCAACAACCTAAAGGCATCGATGGATTATAATAATAATAATCTTTATTGTCACAAGTCGGCTTACATTAACACTGCAATGCAGTTACTGTGAAAAGCCCCTAGTCGCCACACTCCGGTGCCTGTTCGGGTACACAAACGGAGAATTCAGAATGTCGAAATTACCGACAGCACGGGCGGGATTCTCCACGAACCGGCGGGGCGGGCAATTCCGGCGCGAAGGAGTGGCGTGAACCACTCCGGCGTTGGGCCGCCCCAAAGGTGCGGAATCCTCTGCACCTTCAGGGACTAGGCCAGAGCCGGAGTGGTTTGCGCCACGCCAGCCGACGCGGAAGGGGCATGGCGACATGCCAACCGGCGCCGAAGGGCCTCCGCCGGCCGGCGCAAGTTGGTGCATACACGGGACCACCAGCATGCGCTTGCGTCATCCCAGCGCATGCGTAGGGGGGTTCATCTCCGCGTCGGCCATCGAGGACTGTTACAGCGGCCGACACGGAGGAATAGAGTGCCCCCCACGGCACAGGCCTTCCTGCGGATCAGTGGGCTCCGATCGCGGGCCAGGCCACCATGGGGGCACCTCCCGGGGCTAGATCTCCCCGCGTCCCCCCGAGGACCCCGGAACCGCCCACGGAGCCAGGTCCCGCCGGTAAGTATCTGTTGTAATTTATGCCGGTGGGATCGGCCGTAAACGGGCGGCCACTCAGCCCACCGCGGGCCGGAGAATCGCCGGAGGGGCCGCTGCCAGCAGCCGCCGATCGGCGCAGCGTGATTCCCGCCCCTGCCAAATCCCCGACCCTGGAGAATTCGGCAGCTGGCGGGGGTGGGATTCACGCCGCCCCCGGCGATTCTCTGAGGAGGGTCGAAGAATCCCACCCCACGTCTTTTGGAGCATGTGGGAGGAAACCAAAGCACCCAGAAGAAACCAACGCAGACACAGGGCGAACAAGCAGACTCCAGACAGACAGGTTGAGATTGAGCCTTATTGGTTCGCACAGAGAGAATCAATTTAATGTACCCACCCTTGATTGAATGCATTGATAGTGTCTAGTGACAGTAACCCTTACTACAGATACAGCTGGGTTAAATGATTTTAAGTCAGGACTCATAACTTTTAATTACAGTAAGCTTGTAAACTTCATAAATGTGAATACGTCTTAAACATTTTATTACTTGATAAATGTTGTATTCCTATTAAAATAAAGGTGATGCCTCAAATGACGAATGTACGTAGCAGCAATGACAAAGTAAAACAAACTGCCCTTCATTTGACTCATAGTAAAACTAAACAAGTTGCAAATGCATTCACTGACTTGCCAATTTAATTCTCCACCTTGGTCTCATGCTGGCATCTCTGTACTTGGCCTGCTGCACTGTTCCAGTGAAGATCAACGCAAGTTTAAGGAACAGCAGCTCATCTTTCCATTCGGCACTTTCCAATCTTCTGAACTCAACACTGGGTTCAACAATTTCAGGCTGCAAACTCTCTTCCCCCCCCCCCCCCCCCCCCCCCCATATTTTTTGCATGTGCTGGTCTTAACCTTGTTTCTCATATCTTTGTTTTCTGACACAGCCGTTCATTGTTCCGTCATTCACAACAACTCTGGACAAATATGTTGCATCGTTACCACCGCCATTACCGCTGCCTTCGCCCTTAGCACCGTGAAACCTTAGGTCAGTTAGTGTTCTTGCGACATATCACAGGCCTTCCCTTTTGTTTTTCCTTCCCCTGCCCCACCCACTTCGCTTGCTCAAAACATTTTGCTCTTCCTTCAGTTCTGAAGAAAGTTCCTTGACCTGAACCATTGAGCAGAATGTTATGAACATGACAGAGATTCTGACCATTGGCTGGAGACCCGGCAAGAATCCAAATAGTCTCTTTTAGGGAAGACCCACTGCATCTTGTGCCACTCAGGCACTTGGCTGGCCAGCGGCAGTCCTTGTCCAGGATCAAGGCCCCCAGGGGCAAAAGGCGCTGCCCGCCAAGAGTTGTCCACCAATCAGAGGCCAGCAGCTCTTCTGTAATCAGCTGCTCCACTCTGGGGATGGTGATCACTGCTGGCATGGCACCTATCCAAGGAGCTGGATTGACAAAGGAACTAGGCACAGCTAATTGAAGGTGAAAAGGGGGTCATGGGATAGGGGTCAAAACAGAAAGAAGGGTAGGGAGTTAACACCAAGGATTTTCGGCTGCACTCCCTGCCTGTCCATCCCCCACCCCCCCCCCCCCCCACTACACCAATGCTAGATCCCCCCCATTCCGCTGAGTGTCTTTGATCAAGGGACCCCCACACCCACGGGAGCCTGCAAACTCACCAGAGTTTGCTTTTCGTGCTCCCCACATGGCTGTGTTAATATAAATGTTGGCAGGATAAGGGCCCTAATTAGCAATTAATTGCCCACTTAAAGACCTCATTGGCAGTGGGATAGGAAGCCCATCCATAGGGTCATTGTACTGTATGTGTTTGCTACCTTATATATCTTTGGCTTGGACAACTTTTAGAAATGCCTTCCAATTATTGATTACCCCTTAGTAAGGATCCCTTTCTCTTGCTACATTTGCGGACGAGGCAATGTCAAACAGAACAGTGAAAGAGGGGTTAGTCATTGAATGAGGCCCCATGACCATCTTTAATTCATGTATCAAGCATATATCAGTCATCACCTCCAACATGGTAATCAGATTTTGGCTGTCTTGGGTGATTGGAAGAGGTGGTGACAGGGCTGGAGACATTTTCTGGTTATAGGAAGTAAAGTAGGGGTTCTGCAAAGGCCATGTATGCCTCTAAAATATTGGCAAACAAATAATTCTTAACTCCTGAATTGATACAATACCAATCTATTGAAATCAAAGAGTTTGGTTGACGTGCCATTTTCTAAAAACATAGGTTTAGCAGGCTTGCTGGTCTGCACTGGGACCATAGTGCATTGTTACCACACTGAAAGAGTCTCTTCGGCCCATCGAATCTGAGCAGGCTCACTGCGAGTGCAATTTAGCTGGTTCCACTCCACCACCCTTTTCTCGTAGCCCTGCAATTTTATCCCTTCTGGAATGCTTATTCAATTCCCTTTTGAAAGCAACGATTGAATCTGCCTCCACCATACTTTCAGACAGTACATTCCAGACCCTACCCACTCGCCATGTAATAGGTTTTTCCTCGTGTCCTCATGAGCAAATTCAGTGCAGTCTTCCATCTCCGTGTAATGCCTTCATGCTTACCGGAGGAGCAGGAGGACGGCTACAATGTCTCCTCGCCATTTCACATCAATTTGTAAAGACTGCAGGTATTGTCAGAACTTGAGGCGATGGGAGATCACACAATCTTCTGTTAGTACCATATTGAAAATTGCTTGGGGCAGCAACGGCCCCATAGAATCGTAACATGCATTTCCCCTCATCGCCATTCTTAATCAATGGATATTTTGTAAGATGACAGCCCTCATTATAATTGTCTTCAGTGGGACTATGCATTAAATTGCTCTATAAATATCATCACCTTCAGCACATCGGTTTGCTGCAGTAATAATTCAAGAACGTCTACTGAAAATTTAAAGAGCAAAAGTCTTCTGTGAAACTTTGTCCTATCTGGTTGAACAGGGCACTGTTCAAATCAAGTTCCTTTTGAAACCAAGTCTGGTTTAAATATCCTATTTTAGAGATACCATTCTGCTGAAGACGGAGTATTTTTGGATATTGGCACATAGAAGGAGAATCAACTGCTAAATGAAAATGCAATATTATTTGATAAGATCAGCTCTGCTGCGTCTTGAAAAGCCTTTGGCAGCTCCCGCAGGCCTATGGATCAGAATGTAAACTTCCATTGTCAGAATGGGGCCAATAGCTTTATGTGACCCTGACATTATCAGGACAAGCTCAGGTTCTTTGCAAAATAATCCGTGAAGAGAAATGGACTGCACAAGGTTTCAAGTTCAACTTCATGTGTTTACTGGCTGTAATAGGACCAAACAGCATGATTACTGCTAGCATAAAATACATGGCACAAAATCTGGCATAGTGTTAACAGTTCTTTGACTTCAATTCAGATGGGTAAAAAAAAGGAACGATTTGGAAGAATAAAATCACATGATAATATGCAGAGCGCAAACCAGAATTAAAATCAATCGCAAAAACAAGACACTGCAAACGGAAGAAAATCTGGACTAAAAGTAAAAACAAATTACTTATATTATTTTTGAAATAGACCTGGTGTTTTGTACTTTTGAATCATTGATGACATTTTTCGAAGTTTTGAGGCAACATTTCGGCCATAAGCATCACTTTTCATAAGTTTGTGTTACAACTGGTTCATTTTGAGTCATTTTTGAATGTAGGGAATAATAATGCTGTTTCCTGATTGAATTAAAAAGGAGCTCCAAAGGAGTGCTTTCAATTAGATTTCTCACCAATTTCCCTCAGTTTGACACAAAACAGGGCGAGATTATTGGTAATCACCTTGGTTCTGACAATTTGAAACATCCTTACACAATGAAGAAATTAATTAATTGCCATTTGGAAGCATTTTATAGTCTTGACAATGATCCTTTCTATGGAGCAGGCTCCTGCCATTCAAATATAAGAATAGAAACAAGAGTGGGTCATCTGGCCACTCAATCATTCTCCACCAATCAATCAGATCACAGCTGATCTTCCAATTCAACTCCACTTTCTCATCCTATCCCCATATACTCTGGTTTCCTTAGTGTCCAAAGATCTACTGGTCCCTGTCTTGAATACACTCAATAGACAGGGTGAATACTAAAGAGGCTTTTTCCTAGGGTGGAAGACTCAACTACAAGGGGGTGGCTAGTTCATGGTGAGAGGGGGAAGGTTTAGGGGAGATTGCGGGTAAAGTTTTTTTACGCAGAGGGTGGTGGGTGCCTGGAACGCATTACCAGTGAAGGTGGTGGAGGCAGGCACAATAGCAACGTTTGAGATGTATCTTGATAGACACATGAACGGGCGGAGAATGGAGGGATACAGCTCGTTTGGGCAATAAGTAGTCGGTCTAAAAAAGGAATCTGGATCGGTGCAGGCTTGGTGAGCCGAACGGCCTGTTCCTGTGCTGTAATGTTCTTTGTTATTTGTTTAGTGGCTGAGCCGGCACAGCCCTCTGAGTTAGCGAATTTCCAAGGATTTATTACCCTCCGACTGGACATAGAACATAGAACATAGAACAGTACAGCACAGAACAGGCCCTTCGGCCCTCGATGTTGTGCCGAGCAATGATCACCCTACTCAAACCCACGTATCCACCCTATACCCGTAACCCAAGAACACCCTTAACCTTACTTTTTAGGACACTACGGGCAATTTATCATGGCCAATCCACCTAACCCACACATCTTTGGACTGTGGGAGGAAACCGGAGCACCCGGAGGAAACCCACGCACACACGGGGAGGACGTGCAGACTCCGCACAGACAGTGACCCAGCCGGGAATCGAACCTGGGACCCTGGAGCTGTGAAGCATTTATGCTAACCACCATGCTACCGCGCTGCCCCTGCGCTGCGCTGAGAAATATTTCCTCATCTCAAGTGGCTGATTGTTTACCCAGAAACCATTATTCTTAGTTCTAGACTTTGCAGCCATGGTAAACAATCTCTCAGCATCTATCCTGTAAAGACCTTTCAAAATGTCATCAAATTTCCACCCCTCCAGCTACTTACCCTGCTGCTGTTTTCCCCTCCCCTCCAGGTAGTCAGTCGACCATCGAAGTGCATGTGAAACCCAAGACCAAAAGTTGCCCGGGGTTAACACCGCCCAAGTGAAAACATAGGCCTAGATTTTGCATGATTTTTTTTTGTTTCAGTGAACTGTCAGCCATCGGGGTCATTATCCCTCTAAATCTACTACGTTTTCAGGATTTAATGCAAGCACAGATTAATGCGGAAATTCTGATGTCACAGCCTCAAGGCTGTGGATCACACACCACTTCCATCCACCCCTACCTCCACTCAACAGAGTGCCCATTCAGTGAAATGTAGAGAAAACCTAACCTTTCCCATTCCCACATCCCTGTTACAACACCCATAAAAAGGTTAGCCATGTTCAACGAGTTGTAACGTGTCTTCAACTGTACTCGGGATAATAACTGTTGCTGAACAACAGATATGGCCTTGAAAAAATATGTAGAATGCTGTTATATATCTCAGCTATGATCAAGTTCTAGATTTTTAAAACTTTATTATTTATAAAATCAATTTTTTTTCATGCCATTCCAGCTGCTCCCTTCACCTCATGAGCATATCCCAAACTTTATTTCATTTTTTAAAGAGTAATTTTATTTTCCTGCTTTTCATTTCCTGGCAGCCTGTCTGTGGGAATTCTTTAAAGCACCCTAGCTAGGCCCATTCCCCCACCCCATCCCTGTAGCTCCACCCAACCTTATAGACACTAAGGGGCAATTTAGCATGGCCAATCCACCTAAATTGCACATCTTTGGCTGGTGGGAGGAAACTGGAGCACCAGAAAGAAATTTATGTAGGCACAGGGAGAATGTGAAACACGACGGCGTTCACAATGGCGCGAACACTTAGTCTCCAATTTGGAGAATCGCGCCCACTGTGCTTGCTATTTCACTGTTTTCTGACATAAGCGTTAATGCTGCTTGGCTGCTTCTGTAACCTATCATTATCACAGTTAGGTACCGATAAGGTTACACTTTAATTGACAGCTCCAGTGGTTATCCAAAGAAGATTTCTTGATGTTGGGCTATGGATACAAATGTTTTATTTCATAAGAGATTAAGGGAGCTATTCTCTGACCGTGTTGCACCCAGCGCAAATTTGTGCCAGGCGCAAACGTTTCTGATGCTGCCGGCCCACTCCAGCTGGCATAGAATCCCTACAATGCAGAAAGAGGCAATTCAGCCCATTGAGTCTGCCCCCACCCCTTGAAAGAGCACCCTACCTAGGTCCATGCCTCCACCCTCTCCCTGTAACCTATCCCATCTAACCTAACCTTTGGACACTATGGGACAATTTAATATGGCCAATCCTCCTAACCTGCAGATCTTTAAACATTGGGAGGAACCCGGAGGAAACCCAGGCAGACATAGGGATTAGTGCTGTTTGACTGCTTCTGCAACCTATCAATATCACAGTCCAAATGTGCGAACTCCACACAGTCACCTAAGTCCGGGATCAAACCGAATACCCTGGTGTTGTGAGGCAGCAGTGGGGAAAATGCCAGGCCATGAGATTACAGCTCAGAAAGAGCGAGAAACTGACCACAGTTCACAGCTCATTTGTATTCATTGTAATCTCATTAGTGAGATAAAGTTGAAAGCAGCGGCCTCTTGCTATCCTCCCCCTCTCCCTCCCAGTGGGAAGTCATCTGGGCATGAATCACTACTGGTTCTTAAAAGCGGGGACCAGACACTGTAGACTCCAAGGAGGAACAATAAGGCGCGTTCCCCTCTCCATTTACCTCCAGGGAGCACAAGGGCACAGCACTGGCCAGATGCCATGGTGGCATCACTTAAGGCTGTTGAAGGTTGAGGAGCTTGGCTGGTCTGCGCAGGTCATGTCAAGGGTCTCCCTGGGATAGGGGTTTCTTTGGGTCTGTGAAGCCTTGAGGCCTGCCTCTCTTTCCTGTTTAACACCCCAAAACAGGGCAAAGCACAACTGCAGCCTATCTGTCCTAAAATGCTCTCACAGGACATAGCCATTCTTGAAGAAGTACTTCACTCCCCTGAAGTTTCAAAAGCTCTGTTTCACCGTTGCTGTATGCCTGCTTTATCCCTTTGCACTTGCTTGTCTATATACCATTCCACTCCTCTTGAAGTATCAATACGTCATGTGGTTTCAATATTGCAGTGTTCCTTCTTTTATTTCTTTCACTTGGCTGTTTACACTGAATTTCACACCCCATTGACTTTTACTAGCCTCTTGATTTACAGCTGAAGGTTATAACAAAGGAGGGCTTACTTTGTTTGTTTTTATATCATTTCACAGTCCATTAACTCTGAAGTGCTTCCCCTTTTGTGTAGGCATCCGGTCTGACTATTGTTTCTATGAGGAATTTTCTATGGTGCCCTGCTGTCCGAGGATCTGAGCTTTGGGGCCTACATATCAGATTTTGAAAACAAATCACCCCTGCTCCAAAAGAATTTATGTGTGTGTGGGGATTGCAATAAGGATCACACTTTGTGGGAATTGCACCTCATTTCCACTGGAGGTACAAGAACTGGCTAAATGGCGAAAAGATGTTTGTTTTATCAGGGATTAAATACTTGAACGAATTTAAATGTTACCAAGGAGCATGTAGTTTTTAATATAGTGAAGCCATAGGCACGTGAATATTTATTTTATTTCATCTTACCATGGCTCCTGAGGCCTGCCAGTGTTGGAGACTGGGTGAGTTGGTGTGGATGATGTAAGGGAAAAGGGTGGTGGGTGGGAGGCATAGCTTGACATGAGTTTGTACAGAGGCTATAAAGGGCAATGTGGATGAGTGAGGGGTCATGGGTTGCTTTGGAGTGTATGACGAACCATGGGGTGGTGACAAGGGCATATGTTTGCTTGAAGGATATGAGAGTCAATAGAGGGTTGGTAGAGGAACATACATTTACATGGAGCTATGAGGGTCCTTCCTATAGTGAGATGACCAGTACTCCAGTTGTGGCCTAACCAATGTTCTATACAGCTCCAACATACCCTCCGTTCTGTTATATTCTATGCACGACTGATAAAGTCAGGTGTCCCATATGCCTTCTTAACTATTCTATTCACTGTTCCTCCGCCTACAGGGATCTGTGGACAAGTACCCCAAGATCCATCTGTTCCTCTGAGCTTCCTAGTGATCTGCCATTCATTGCATACTCCCTTGTCCTGTTTCTTCTTCCAAAGTGCATTATCTCACACTTATCAGGGTTAAATACTGCCATTGCTCTGCCCATCTGACCAACCTATCTGTACCTTCCTGTAACCTACCACCCTCTTCTTCACTGTTGACCACCTTACCAATCTTGGTGTCATCTCCAAACTTGCCAGACAGCTGGTCTGTGATACAGAACAAGGCCAGCAGCGTGGGTTCAATTCCCATACCAGCTGAGAATTCTGAATTCTCCCTCTGTGTACCTGAACAGGTACTGGAATGTGGCGACTAGGGCCTTTTCACAGTAACTTCATTGCAGTGTTAATGTAAGCCTACTTGTGACAATAATTATTATTTATTTTTTATTTATTTTACTTATCCTTCCCTCCACACTTTCATCTATCATTTATTTATATATATACATATATATATATGTATATAAAATAAACAATAAGGGACCCAGCACTGATCCCTGTGGTATGCTGCTGGACACCAGCCTCCAGTTACTCAAACAGCCTTCTACCACCACCCTTTGTGTCCTATTACTAAGCCAGTTTCGGATCCATCTCGCCAAGCTTCCTTGAATTCCACCTGATTCAACATTCTCAATCAGTCTCCAATGTGGGACCTTATCAAAGGCTTTGCTAAAATCCATACAAACTACACCAACTGCACTTCCTTCATTCACACGCTTGATCTCTTTATCAAAGAAATCTATCAGATTTGTTCGGCATGACCTCCCTCTGACAAAGCCATGCTGACTATCCCTCATCAACCCATGCCTTTCCAAGTGGAGATTAATTCTCCCCTTCTGAATTTTCTCCAATAGTTTCCCTACCACTGACGTGGGACTCACTGATCTGTAATTCCCTGGTTTATCTCTGCCACTCTTAGAACATAGAACATAGAACATAGAACAGTACAGCACAGAACAGGCCCTTCGGCCCTCGATGTTGTGCCGAGCAATGATCACCCTACTCAAACCCACGTATCCACCCTATACGCGTAACCCAACAACCCCCCCCCTTAACATTACTTTTTAGGACACTACGGGCAATTTAGCATGGCCAATCCACCTAACCCGCACATCTTTGGACTGTGAGAGGAAACCGGAGCACCCGGAGGAAACCCACGCACACACGGGGAGGACGTGCAGACTCCGCACAGACAGTGACCCAGCCGGGAATCGAACCTGGGACCCTGGAGCTGTGAAGCATTTATGCTAACCACCATGCTACCATGCTGCCTCTTCTTGAAAAGTGGAACAAAATTAGCTGTTCTCCACTCCTCTGCCGCTTCCCCCGTGGCCAGAGAGGAATTTAAAACTTGCATTAGAGCCCCTGCAATTTCCTGCCCCGCCTGCCACAGCAGCCTGGGCCGCAACTCATCCGGGCCTGGAGGTGTGTCTATTTTTAAGTCCGTCAATGCCTCCAATACCTCGTCAGTTCCTCTGGCAAACTGTTTAAGGTCCTCAGTCCCATTTCCTGAATTCTGTACCTACATCCAAATGGTATGTTGGCCTTCATAGCGAGAGGATTTGAGTATAGGAAGAGATGTTTTACTGCAATTTTGTCGGGCATTGGTGAAGTCACACCCAGAATAATGCGTGCAGTTTTGGTGTCCTTATCTGAGGAAGGATGTTCTTGCTATGGAGGGAATACAGCAAAGGTTTACCAGGCTGATTACTGGGCTGGCGGGACTGTCATATGAGGAGAGGCTAAGTCTGTTAGGATTATATGTATTGGAGTTTAGAAGAGTGAGAGGGGATCTCATAGAAACTTACAAAATTCTAATAGGATTTAAGAAGGTAGATTCAGAAAAAATGTTCACGATGGTGGGGGGAGTCCAGAACTAGGGGGTCACAGTTTGAGGATAAGGGGTAAACTTTTCAGGAATGAGGTCAGGAGAAATTTCTTCACCCAGAGAGTGGTGAATCTGTTGAATTCGCTACCACAGAAAATAGCTGAGGCCAAAACATTGTCTAATTTCAAGAAATAATTAGATAGAGCTCTTGGGGCTAAAGGGATCACAGGATTGGGGAGGGGAGGAGACGGGATCAGGGTATTGAACTTGATGATCAGCCATGATCATACAAAATGGCGGAGCAGGCTCGAAGGGTCGAATGGCCTCCTTCTGCTTCTATTTTCTATGTTTCTACGTTTCTGTGTTTCTCCTGAGTGATGGCTGATGAGAAGTATTCATTTAACACTCTGGCAATGTCCTGCAGTTTCACACACAGATTTTCCCCTTGGTCTGTATTGAGCCCTATTCTTTCCCTTGTTAACCTCTTCCCCTTAATGTGATATGGAATATCTTGGGGTTCTCCCTAATCTTACTCGCAAATCCTTTCTCATGCACCTTTTTGCTCTTCTAATTTCTTTCTAAAGTTCCCTCTTATGCTTCCTATGTTCCTTGAGAGCTGCAGTTGAATTTCTCCCTTTGGACTTGTTAAAAGCCTTCCTCCTTATCCAGTCCAGGATTGTCTGGGATGTCCAGGGTTCCTTGAATTTATTGCTCCTAAATTTAATCCTGTAGGGAGCATGTTGGACCTGTACTCTTCCCATTTCCTTTTTAAATGCCCTCCACTGCGATGCTGTAGATTTTCCTGGAAAAAGCTGGTCCCAGTCAACTTTGGCTAGGGGCACATTAAGTTCTGAAGTCTTCACAAATCTTCAGGACTATTGCCGGAATATTGCCAGGCCCATAGCCTACGTAGTATCCATGCCTTTGGCCATTTCTTGATATCACATGGGATTAATCGAATTGACTGAAGACTGACATCGGTGATGCTGGGGATCTCTGGAAGAGACCGAGATGGATCATCCACTCGACACTTCTGGCTGAAGATTTCTGCAAATGTTTCAGCTTCATCTTTTGCACAGATATGCTGGGCTCCTCCATCATTAAGGATGAGGATATTTGTGGAGCCTCCTCCTCCAGTGTGTGTCTTATTTGTCCACTACCATCTCGGCTGCATGTGGCAGGACTGCAGAGCTTAGATCTGACCCACTGGTAGTGCAATTGCTTAGCTCTGTCTATTATTGCTGCTAATGCTGTTTGACATGCACATGGTCCTGTACTGTAGCTTCACCAGGTTGATAGCTCATTTTGAGGTATGCCTAGTGTGCCCCCTGGCATGCCCTCCTTGGTGATAATGGTAGAATGGGGGATATGCTGGGCTATAAGGTGGGCCACATGGTCGGATTGTAGTTGAGTTCAATTCTGCTGCTGATGGTGGCCCACAGTGCCTCATGGATGCCCAGGCTTGAGCTGCTAGTTCAGTGCCTGGTGGTACTGCCACACAACAGGAGGCCAACCATTGTGGTGTGTGGCACTAGTCCCGTGCTAAATGACTCCAGCTCCACAAGGACTGTGTGGTGCTCCCTCCTACCAATACTATCACAGACGGATGCAACTGCAGCAGACAGGTTGGTGAGGAGGAGGGCAAGTATGTTTTTCTATCTTGTTGGTTTCCTCACCCCCTGCCGCAGTCCCAGGGATAATTTTGATTTGAAAACACTGGGGCTCCAGCTTTTATCTGCTACAGGTGGCTCCTCAAACTCATTCTGCAAGACCTCCATCATGTTTCTCCCTCCGTAATTAACAAATCACAACTTTGTGCAGCCTGCCTTGCCTTTCCAGAATATTCTCCGGCATTATATTCCTTACACTGGCACCGGGTAGGGAATAAACCATTCTTAACTTACAGACAATGTTGTGGAAAGGACTATTTCATGCTAAAATCATGTATGACTATCGTTTGCCTTTTCTTGATATTATCATAGAATTTACAGTGCAGAAGGAGGCCATTCGGCCCATCAAATCTGCACCGGCCCTTGGAAAGACCACCCTACCCAAGCCCACACCTCCACCCTACCCCGGTAACCCAGTAACCCCATCCAACATTTTTTGGACACGAAGGGTAATTTCGCATGGCCAATCCACATAACCCTGCACATCTTTGGAGATTGTGGGAGGAAACCGGAGCACCCGGAGGAAACCCACGCAGACACGGGGAGAACGTGCAGATTCTGCACAGACAGTGACCCAAGCCGGGAATTGAACCTGGGACCCTGGAGCTGTGAGGCAACTGTGCTGACCACTGTGCTACCGTGCTGCCCCAATATGATGTGTTCCTCCTGCCCCCTCTGCAACTTGTCAAAGTTAACCAACTTTTATCATGCAAAGCAGCGATTCTGTTTGTGATTTTCCTTCCCTTGCCTGGATCACTGACATCCTGCATCTAATCTTTTTGTATCCAACGTGCTGAACAAGTGGAAAATCTGGGTCAGGTTATCTTTCCATCTATGTTATTGTCATAAAGAGTGGTGTCAGCTTCCCTGTAACCACCAAACTCAAGGCTATTAATGGTATCCGGAGACAGCTTTGCCGGCAAACTTCATTAAATTTTATGAAGAAGAATATAGCCCAGTTATTTTTTGCAGTATCTATCCTTTCAGGTCGAAGTTCAGGAAGCGTTACGCCTCAGCCAACTAATATTGGTAGCATCTCGCAATAAGAGCCAAACTTCTTAATAAGAGGAATGCTTGCAATTTGCTTCTTTTTTTTCCCCCTCAAGAGACAAATTTTGAGATTCCTCATGCAGGTAATTGAGTCAAGATAAGAGAGCCCGGGAGTTAAAGAATTTTCTAAATCTCTTTGATGATACCTCTGGGAGAGCAGAATGAGCTTCATTGAGTTCAGTGAATGCAACCGAATCGTTTCATTACTCGGAGTAGACAAGCAGTTTGGAAAATAACAAAACTTTAGGCATGCATTTAGGACATCCTTTGCGAGACGAAACAAGAGAAATTTCATTCAGGGGGAAAAAAGGAACAAAAGGTGTATTAAGGAATGTGACCACTGAAGATTTACAACAAGGTAGAGGAGTTAGCAGACTCATTTCAATGAGATTGAAGTTTCAATCATCCGGTGAATCATCCACCCTGCAGCTCACAGTAATCAGAGAAGCCCCTATTTTAAAAGAGTGAGCACATGATGTTAAGTAAATCAATGATTCCATTGACTTCAATGGAAATAACAAATAGAGAGAGGTGTAATATAGGCTGCTGACTCGCTATCACCTCCTTAATGCCTTTGCCCAAAGTCAAAGGGCTGACCCCAACGGAGAATCTGTGGAGTTTCACGTCAGAAAATCAGCGCCACACCCACATCGATTCTGCCGCCACTGAGGAGCTAGCACTGGCGGCGTGTGAAACACCAGAGAACACATGGAAATGGTGTGGGAAACACCAGGTCCATGATGGACACTCGCAGGACTGACAAGCTGCAGTCGCGCTTAAACTATACACCCCTCACACACACACAAACTGATCGCAGCCAGAAAGATGACATCGGTTGTTCTGGAGCACCGATACAGCTGATGGGTCGGCTGGGGGCAAAGGGCACCCAGGCAGCTGCTCCGGGAAGGGGGGGGTCACCTATACGCCCCAGGGCACCAGGTTTAAAGTGGGCTGTCAGTGGTATGCGCAGCCTCATGGCTGCCTTAGCGGCTGCGGTAATGGTGTTGCATTCTGGCTACCCCGACCGACAGAAGCCCCCTGGCCAGCGGCATGGCTGTTGGCGAAGTATGGCGATGTTGGACACTGTCCGTGCGCCCTCTCTCTCTCCGCCGCCACCACGCCAGGTTCACGATTGTTGAGGGCACACGTGGACCGCGCCATCGGGAACGCGGCCCATCTGAGGTGCAACATCGCAGCTGAGCCCGCTGATGAGATGTGACCGCGGTTTCAACTACATGCAGCGTGTGTGGCACCAGCACCGTTTTTGAGTAGGCGGAGCATCGTGATTCGCCGTCAAACAGGCGCCTGTCACAATTCCAGCATCAAGAACTTTCCCAAGATCTACCCAAAAGGAAAGGATTCTCATTCTCCATTCCAACTACGCAATATAGGAAGGGTCACAAGTGTCCCAGTAACAGGCTTTCTTTCGGAATAATCTTTTCAGCAGTCTCCAGCAATCCCTCACACAACTGTTGGATAGCCTGTGTATTGCTTGGTAGAACCGAGCAAAGCATGCACTGCAGAATTGATCTAACTGTGGCGGTGCAGACTCGATGGGCCGAAGGGCCTTTCCTGCACTGTATTTTTCTTTGATTCTGTGTCAGAGAACTGAAATCAGGTTCCCACATCCAGTAAAGGACTCCAATTAGCATATTCCAGGCCCCTCTGACAACTGTGTCTGGCCGTCTTTGGGTGTCAGTGGAATGGTCGCGGTACCCCAACACCATCATCCCTTCAAACTCATTAGGACAAGTTAAGCGAATGGACAAATAGGTGGCAGCTGCAATGTAATGTGGATATATGTGAAGTTATCCACTTCGGAAGTATTATTTAAATAGTGATGGATTGGGAAACGTTGACGCACAAAGGGACCTGGGTGTCCTAGTACATGAGTCACTGAAAACAACCATGCAGGTACAGCAAGCAGTCAGGCAGGCAAATAAATGGCCTTCATTGAAAGACATCTTGAGTACAGGAGCAAGGAGGTCTTCCTGCAGCTATACAGGGCCTTGGTGAGACCACACCCGGAGTATTGTGTACTGTTACCAAAGGATTATTGCCATAGAGGTAGAGCTACAAAGGTTCACCAGACTGATTCCTGGGATGACAGGGGGAGAGAATGGGTCAACTGGGCCTGTATTCAATGGAATTTAGAGGAATGGGGGGGGGGGGGGGGGGGGGGGGGGGATCTAATTGAAGAATATAAAATTCAGCCAGGGTTGGACAGATTGGATGGAGTGCCTAGAACAAGGGGGGTCACAGTTTCAATGGGGTAGGCTATTTAGATCTGATTAACCTGCGGAATTATCTACTACAAAGGCTGTGGAAACTAAGTCACTGAATATTTTTAAGAAGGAAATTGACAAATTTCTAGACAGTTGTTTGGGTTATGGGAAGAGTACCGGAGTATGGTGTTAAGATAGAGGATTAGCCATGATCATGCTGAATGGCAGAGCAGGCTCGAAGGGCCGATTGGCCTACTTCTTCTCCTACTTTCTATATTTTCTATGTTCCAAAGTCATTGCTGTGGGAAAATGGTCAAAAAAATTCAGAAATCCAAGAAGAGCAGACCTAATATGGAACTGTTTCTAGCCTCTTTAGAACTGAAAGAGGTGACATGGCAGAAGACACAACAGTAAAAGCTGGTATTCAACATCCCAAAGAAATCTTAAATGTTAAAATCAACTAAAAATTAAACATAGCGGGCGGGATTCTCTGAGCCTGTGCCGGTTGGCAGAATCGGCGTTCCCACCGGTTTTTTGCGTGACGCCAGTCCGACGCCGTTTCGCGATTCTCCCAACAGGCCAAAATGGCGCGGTCGTGATCAGCGCCGAGCGGCCTGGAGAATCGCCGGAGGGGCTCCGTTTAGCGATTCTCCAGGGCACCGGCGAAACTGTGGCCCGGATGGGCCAAATTCCCGACAGCATGACCCCAGGTCACGCCAGCGCCGTTCTATCCTGCTTTTAAAAATTGTGAGCCAATCGTGCTGGCTCATGATCCGGAAGCAGCAGGTGAGGGGGTCAGTGTGGGGGGACCTCCAGGTGGTGGGACGGGCACGGGCGTGGCTGAGGGACAAGGGGGGTGATGGGGGGAGGGCCTCCCGTTTCGGGGGTGGGCGCGGGGAGGACAGCCCCGCCGGTCGGGAACGGCCCACCATGGCAGGGCTGTGCCTAAGCCATGGCCACCATTACGGCCGCCAAGCTGATGGGCACCGACCCTGGGTGCTGGCTGAGCACGAGCCTCTGGCCATGCGTATGAGTGCCGGACCCTCCCCCAAGGGTGGCGGATCATCCAATCGGCGGCACCCACCGGCAGGTAGGTACAGGGCCGCACCTATGGCGTCCCCCAGAGAGGGCACTGCCATCCATCGGTGACTCTATCATGAGGGACGTGCAACAGGAGTCGGAGCACAGAGAGTGTGGTGTGCATGCGTGTTTGTGGCGCAAGCGTGGCGCAACTGGCAAGCCAGGGCAACCATGCAGCCCATGGCATATGGTTGTGGAGGGGGCCATGCGCAATGGTTCAACCTGTTGTCTACCCCGCCCCCCCCCCCCACCCCCTGAAGATCATAATGTTCGGGCACCAGCCGTGGCAGGGGCTGCTGCCCTGCATGCAGCCCTGTGGCAGCGACGGCGCAGGCGGCTCAGAGAGGCGGCAGCAGCGGCGGCTGCAGCAGACGGACGGGCTGCAGAAGGCCAAGTGGCACCCGCTCAGGCAGAAGGGCTGCCCGCCCGACAGGCGCAGGAGGAGGAGGACAACGACGGGGACGAGGCACAGGATGAGGATACCGATGTGGATGGGGGAGCGGAGGAGGAGGAAGCGGAGGAGCAGGATGCGGAGGAGCAGTATGCGAAGGAACAGGATGCGGAGGAGGAGGATGCGGAGGAGGAGGATGCGGAGGAGGAGGATGCGGAGGAGGAGGATGCGGAGGAGCAGGATGCGGAGGAGGAGGATGCGGAGGAGGAGGATGCGGAGGAGGAGGATGCGGAGGAGCAGGATGCGGAGGAGCAGGATGCGGAGGAGGAGGATGCGGAGGAGGAGGATGCGGAGGAGGAGGATGCGGAGGAGGAGGATGCGGAGGAGGAGGATGCGGAGGAGCAGTATGCGAAGGAGCAGGATGCGGAGGAGGAGGATGCGGAGGAGCAGGATGCGGAGGAGGAGGATGCAGAGGAGGAGGATGCGGAGGAGGAGGATGCGGAGGAGCAGTATGCGAAGGAGCAGGATGCGGAGGAGGAGGATGCGGAGGAGGAGGATGCGGAGGAGGAGGATGCGAAGGAACAGGATGCGGAGGAGGAGGATGCGGAGGAGGATGCGGAAGAGGAGGATGCGGAGGAGGAGGATGCGGAGGAGCAGGATGCGGAGGAGGAGGATGCAGAGGAGGAGGATGCAGAGGAGGAGGATGCGGAGGAGGAGGATGCGGAGGAGCAGTATGCGAAGGAGCAGGATGCGGAGGAGGAGGATGCGGAGGAGGAGGATGCGGAGGAGGAGGATGCGGAGGAGGAGGATGCGGAGGAGCAGGATGCGGAGGAGCAGGATGCGGAGGAGCAGGATGCGAAGGAGCAGGATACAGAGGAGGAGGATGCGGAGGAGGAGGAGGTACCACAGTGCCAAAATCGCTACTGACAGCGGCCCATTCACGCCGTTGTTTCTCCGGGTTTTACAACAGCTTCAACACTTCGCCGCTGGATCAGAGAATTACGCCCAGTATGATTTATTATTAAACCTGCCCGGTCCACAAAATCAACAATTGATGCTATAATGCAAGGCTGATTTATATTCAGCATTAATGATGAGGCAATCAAGCATAAATCTTCAACATATCATTGCTGGCTATTTAAGGTTGGTGTCAGTATTGTTTGCACCAAGTTAAAGTCAGTATGGAAAATCACTTGGGCAAGAAAGTGAGTGTGATATCTGGTACAACAGCTTTTCTCTCCATCTCCTAGATTATTCATCAGATGATCTTTACTTGCAGCAAATTCTGGAAAGTTATGCTTCGTACATGTGCGGTTGGTATTCTCAACCTCCGTGCTCTCTTGCATTTATCTTTCTGCCTGCTTCTTCTCTTTTGTTCCTTTATTTCTCTTTGTTGCTTTGTCCTTGCATCCACCTGTCTTTATGGCAGTTCACATTACTGCAGCTAATCTCACAGACTTGCCTTCAGTACTAAACTGCACTGTAATTATTTTTGGTACACTCCTAAATTCCGTGCTGTTGACCCAGCTACTGCTGGAACTATGAATCCTTTGTTCCTTCTGTCATTCGCCCCTAACCAAAATTATTTACAATACCCTTGATACCTGTCCAATTTGTTTACATCATAAATGAAGTTTGTTCTTGTTCATTTCCAGTCTGGCAACACAAGTCTTGCCCATTGATGCACGATCAATGACCACAGAAAACTAAGGAGTAGTCCGAATCGATGGCTTTAATCTACAAGAAGGGTGCCCAGCAGCTTGAGTACAGAAAGAACGATGGCTGCTGGGAAACACGGGTTTTTATACTCCGCCTCATGGGCGGAGCTACCTTCATCCTAGCCAATGGGAAAGCAGCAGTTTGGCCAACGGGCAGCGAGCCTTCTCCACCAATAGCAGCTCACACTCCTAGGTACCGTAATACCTCTAGTCATACTACCACATTCACCCTTTGTTGAGAAAGGAACCGGGGGGGGGGAGGAGGGGCATGTGCTCGTTGAGAAGCCGGGGTCGGGCGGTTGGTGTCCGGTGCGGGCAGGACAGGATACTGGTAGTATGACTAGTGACAAGGAATTGTACCTCTCCAACGGCAGTTGCCCATTGGCCCATAACTATATACAGAGATGTGTTATCACACAGCAAATTATTTACAGAGTCGGGAAAAAAGGGTCCATTGAAAGTTCATATCGACTCGATCAGACGATCGGGGGCCTTGGACGTCCTCTGCGACCGACGGAGCTTCGTCGGAGATGTTGGAGATGCGGGCGATCATGACTTCGGGAGCGATGATCCGGTCCTCGTGGAGGTTTCCACACCCTTAGACAGAGCTGGTGAGGGCCGGGCCGTGGGGGGGTGTCTAGTCCTCTAGGCAGCGTGGGTGGGGAGCGCCTGCGGGGAGCAGTTACGGTTGGAGGGGGGTGGGTGGGGCTGGTTCCGAGGGCGATTGCAGGGATCCGGCGGGCACCAGGTCCCGTAGAGAGACCGTGTCTTGTCGGCCATCGGGGTACTCCACATATGCATATTGCGGGTTAGTGTGGAGCAGCTGGACCCTCTCGACCAACGGGTCCGACTTGTGCACTCGCACGTGTTTCCGGAGCAGGATGGGCCCGGGGGCAGCCAGCCAGGTCGGGAGCGAGGTCCCTGAGGAAGACTTCCTGGGGAAAACAAGAAGGCGTTCATGAGGAGTTTGATTGGTAGATGTGCAAAGCAGCGACCGGATGGAGTGGAGGGCATCTGGGAGGACCTCCTGTCAACGGGAGACTGGGAGATTTCTGGACCGTAGGGCCAGCAGGACGGTTTTCCAGACCGTGCCGTTCTCCCTCTCTACCTGTCCGTTACCCTGGGGTTTACATCTGGTCGTCCTGCTTGAGGCAATGCCCTTGCTGAGCAGGAATTGACACAGTTCATCACTCGTAAAGGAGGACCCCCTATCGCTATGTATGGAAGCGGGGAATCCGAACAGGGAGAAAATACTGTGGAGGGCTTTTATGATGGTGGTTGTGGTCATGTCGGGGCAGGGGATGGCGAACGGGAAGCGGGAATACTCGTCAATCACGTTGAGGAAGTATGTGTTGCGGTTGTTAGAGGGGAGGGGACCTTTGAAATCCATGCTGAGGCGTTCAAAGGGACGGGAAGCCTTTATCAGAGGCGCTTTTTCGGGGCGGTAGAAGTGCGGCTTGCACTCCGCGCAGATGTGGCAGTTCCTCGTGACTGTCCTGAACTCCTCAATGGAGTAGGGTATTTACAAAATGAAAGAAGCGGGTGACCCCCGGGTGGCAGAGGTCCACGTGGAGGGCTCGGAGGTGGTACACTTGTGTATTGGCACAGGTGCCGCGGGACAGGGCATCGGGAGGCTCGTTTAGCTTCCCAGGACGATACAAGATGTCGTAGTTGTAGGTGGACAACTCGATCTTTCACCGCAAGATCTTGTCGTTCTTTATCTTGCCCCTCTGTGCATTGTCGAACATGAAGGCCACTGACCGTTGGTCTGTGAGGAGGGTGAACCTCCTGCCGGCCAAATAGTGCCTTCAGTGTCGCACAGCTTCTACTATGGCCCGTGCTTCCTTCTTGACCGAGGAGTGGTGGATTTCGGAAGCATGGAGGGTACGGGAGAAGAAGGCTGCCCGCTTGGTTGAGGGTGGCTGCCAGAGCTATGTCCGACGCGCCGCTCTCGACTTGGAAGGGGAGGGACCCGTCGATAGCGCGCATCGTGGCCTTTGTGATATCCGCTTTGATGCGGCTGAAAGCCTGGCGGGCCTCCGTCGACAGGGGGAACGTGGCTGTTGGATGAGGGGACGGGCTTTGTCGGCGTAGTTGGGGACCCACTGGGCGTAATACGAGAAGAAGCCGAGGCAGCGCTTCAGGGCCTTGGGGCCGGGGGAGTTCCATCAGGGGGCACATGCGTTCCGGGTCGGGACCTATCACTCCATTTCGCACTACATAGCCGAGGATGGCGCTCGGTGCTAAACATGCATTTATCCTTATTGTAGGTCAGGTCCAGGAGTTTTGCGGTTTGGAGGAATTTGCGGAGACTGGTGTCGTGGTCCTGCTGATCGTGGCCACAGATGGTGACATTATCGAGATACGGGAATGTTGCCCGTAAACCGTATCAGTCGACCATTCGGTCCATCTCTCGTTGGAAGACCGAGAGCCCATTTGTGACACCGTAGGGAACCTTAAAAAGTGGTAGAGCCGCCATCCGCTTCAAACGCAGTGTACTTGCGATCGCTCGCGCGGATGGGGAGGTGGTGGTAGGAGGACATGAGGTCCACCGTGGAGAAGACCTTGTACTGTGTGATCCTGTTGACCAGGTCGGATCCCCGGGGAGAGGGTACGCGTCGAGCTGCGTAAACCTGTTGTTGATCTGACTGTAGTCTATGACCATCCTATTCTTCTCCCCGGTCTTTACCACCAGAACATGTGCTCGCCAGGGGCTGTTACTAGCCTCGATGACCCCTTCCTTTAGAAGCCGCTGGACCTCGGACCTGATGAAGGCCCGGTCCTGGGCACTGTATCGTCTGCTCCTGGTGGTGACAGGTTTGCAACCCGGGGTGAGGTTTGCAAACAAGGACAGGGGATCGACCTTGAGGGTCGCAAGGCTGCTGACAGTGAGGAAAGGTATAGGGCCGCCGAATTTAAATGTTAGGCTCTGGAGGCTACACTGGAAGTCTAACCCCAGGAGTGCGACCGCGCAGAGGTCGGGGAGGACGTAGAGTCTGTAATTTTTAAACTCCCTCCCCTGGACCGTGAGGTCCACTATACAAAACCCTGTGATCGCCACTGAATGGGAGCCAGAGGCCAGGGCGATCTTTTGCTTGACCGGATAGACAGGGAGAGCGCAGGTAGGGTGTATGAAACTCTCCGTGCTCCCGGAGTCCAGTAGGCAGGACGTTTCGTGCCCGTTGAGCAGGACCTTCGTTGTTGCCGTAGCGAGGGTGCAGGGTCGAGACTGAACCAGAGTGACTGAAGCGAGTCGTGGCAGATAGTCGGAGTCATCATTGGGCAGTGCGTGGTCACCCGCGGGGTCCTTGGAGCCGATCCAAGATGGCGGCGCCCATCGGTCGCACATGGTGGGGGTGGACAAAATGGCGGCTCATGTCCCCCGCACGTAGCGTCGGAAGCACAAAATTGCGGCGCCCATCCCCGGCACATGGCATTGGAAGCACAAAATGGCAGCGCCCGGAGGCCGCACGTGGCGTTGGGGGATGGGGGCAGCGAGGTTTGCGGGCTGCACGGGGCCCTTGGAGAGCGAGGAGGGGGAGTCCCGCGGTCGTTGCCCGGAACCACAGCGGCCTAGCAGACGGACAAAAAGTGGCCTTTCTTCCCGCAGCCCTTGCAAGTTGCCGATCGGGCTGGGCAACGTTGTCGGGGGTGTTTCGCCTGGCCGCAAAAATAGCAGCGGGGCCCCGCGGGTTTTCCGGGGCGTCCTGCGACGTAGGCCTGGGGGGAGTCCGAGTCCGTGGGGGAAGGAGAGGATGAATTCCACGCTGCATAGGGGGCTGCCACGCCGTCGGGGGCATATGAGTGGGCGTTTCTATTCGCGACATCTAGGGAGGTAGCGAGGGCCCGTGCCTCCATTAGGCTCAAGGTTTCCCATTCTAATAGTCTCTGGCGGATCTGTGGGGACTGCATGCCCACAACAAAAGTGTCTCGGATGAGTAGTTCAGTGTGCTCAGCAGCAGACACTTGTAGGCAGCCTCAGTTCCTCCCCAGTACGAGGAGGGCACGGTAAAAATCGTCCAGTAACTCACCAGGGATCTGCTGCCTCGTGGCCAGTAAGTGCCGAGCATAGACTTGATTTACCGGCCGGATGCAGTGTCCTTTGAGCAGTTCCATGGCCGCGTCGTAGTCAGCCGTGTCCTCGATGAGCGTGTAGATGGCGATGCCGATGCACGAGTGGAGGATGTGTAGCTTCTGCTCCCCCATCGGTACGGTTTCCGCCGTACTAAGGCAGCTGTTGAAACAAGCCAGCCAGTACTTGAATGTGGCTGTTGCATTAGCTGCGTGAGGGCCGAGACGTAGACACTCCGGCTTGATGCGGAGCTCCATCCTTTAAAATCTTGTAGATTAAATTGATGCGCGATTAATCACCACAGAAATAGTCCGAATCGAAGGCTTTAATCTACAAGAAGTGTGCCCAGCAGCTTGAGTACAGAAAGAACGACGGCTGCTGGGAAACACGGGTTTTTATACTCCGTGTCATGGGCGGAGCTACATTCAGCATGGCCAATGGGAAAGCAGCACTTGGGCCAATGGGCAGCGAGCCTTCTCCACCAATAGCAGCTCACATATCTAGGTACCGTAATACCTCTAGTCATACTACCACACCCTGTAACTATATAAAAGCACAGACACACAGACCAAACCCTCTTGAGTTAAAATTGTGTTCCATATTATTTATGAATGAAAACCTCAGCAGCTGGAGTACGATTTCAAGTCTCATATCTCCTGAATAATAGCTCAGAATCTGGTTAGGCCCTCAGTCATCAGAGGTGCACAATTATGGGTAAAAACATATACTTTTTTTTTAACATTTCTGCAAATCGTTGTAAATTTAGCTTTGTGTAAGCAAGACACCATTTGTAAGCCAAGTATTCTTTGTATGTAATGGGCGTGATTCTCCGAACCCGGGAGAAATCGTGAGGCTGGCGTCAAAAACGGGCGGGTTTGACGCCAGCCTCCGCCCCCCCCCCGACCGGGAACCGATTCTGGTCCCCGGTCGGGGCTAGCATCCCGCGGCCGTGAACTCAGGCATCGCGGGCTTAACGAATTTCGTTAAGCCCGCTTGCCAGAGTTTGCGACGGCTGACGCATCACATGACGTCAGCCGCGCATGCGCGGATTGGAAGACTCCAACCCGCGCATGCGCGGATGACGTCATCACGCATTTGCGTGAAACCCGCGCATGCGTGGGCCGGTATGCCCCTTAGCCGCCCCGCGAATGGATACAGCGGGGCGACGGAAGGAAAAAGAGTGCGCGGGGTAAGATCGCGCACCCATGGCCCCGTTGGCATGGCCGTGGTACTGCCGTGCCAATCGGTGCCATGGTTCCCCAGATCGCGACTTTACGGCCGTTTTTACGAACGGTCAGACCAGGTGTGTTTGACGTTCCTAATAACGGTCGTAAAGGGCTTGGAATTCGGCCCATCGGCCAGCTGAGAATCGCTGCTCGCCGTAAAAAAACGGCGGGCAGCGATTCGTGTCGGGAGGCGGGCGTGGGGGGGGGAAGAATAGCGGGAGGGCGTCAGACCAGCGTGGCCGTAAAAATTTATGACCCCCGCTATTCTCCGCACCGTCGTGAGTGCGGAGAATCGCCCCCAATATATTTTGTATCATAATTCTTGACACATTCAGGGCCACAGTTCTCATCATTGTTTTAATCTTTATTATTAGGGGCAGCAGGGTAGAATGGTGGTTAGCATAAATGCTTCACAGCTCCAGGGTCCCAGGTTCAATTCCCGGCTGGGTCACTATCTGTGTGGAGTCTGCACGTCCTCCCCCTGTGTGCGTGGGTTTCCTCCGGGTGCTCCGGTTTCCTCCCACAGTCCAACGATGTGCGGGTTAGGTGGATTGGCCATGATAAATTGCGCGTAGTGTCCTAATAAAAGTAAGGTTAAGGGGGGGGGGTTGTTGGGTTACGGGTATAGGGTGGATACGTGGGTTTGAGTAGGGTGATCATGGCTCGGCACAACATTGAGGGCCGAAGGGCCTGTTCTGTGCTGTACTGTTCTATGTTACAAGTAGGCTTACGTTAACACTGCAATTAAGTTACTGTGAAAATCCCCTAGTCGCCACATGCCGGCACCTGTTCGGGTACACAGAGGGAGAATTCAGAATGTCCAATTCACCTAACAGCACATCTTTTGGTATTTAGGGGAGGAAACCGGAGCACCCGTAGGAAACCCACGCAGACACAGGGAGAACGTGCAGTCTCCCCACAGGCAGTGACCCAAGCGGGAATCGAACCTGGCACCCTGGCGCTGTGAAGCAACAGTGCTAACCACTGTGCTAACGTGCCGCCTGGATGCAAACTCTCTACTCACCATCGGCTAATTGGCATGTTCAATGTAAAACACAGGTAGACAAAGGAAACAGAATCACCAGTAACCCTCCCTCTAATTTTTTTTTTCGGAGTGCGCAGAAATTTGTTTAAGTACACAGTCCATTTAATTTTTTTTTTTGCGTGGCCACAAATGGATGATAATTTAAAGGGGCTGATTTGTGCATGGCCTGCACAGGGAGTCGTGGTCATCTAGCTTAAAGGGACAATTGGTCACCAAAGTCTTATTATTCAAAGCAAATTGAATAGGCTAATCAGTACGGGTGAAGTTGGGGTCAGGCAGCTGTGAGAAAACGGGCACTTGTGGATCAGCAGCCATTTAATAACCCAGTCAACTTTCTTCTTGGTTGCCTTTAAAAATGGGCGGGGTGGAAAATGAACAGCTTGTCGACCATCGTGAAGTTCACACTACCACTCAAACACTTTTCCAGCCATGCATTTGGGATCTAAACAGCGAATAAAATGAATGAGACAATCTATATCCTCTGCTAATGTGAAATGGAACCTCTGATAAGCCCAGATCTTAATCGTCTTGTTTGTATTTAGGTTTAACTGGGGCTAGATGCAGGAGCTTGAAATTGGGCGCACAAACAATGCTGCGAATTGCAACCAGACATGAATGAAGAATTGTCATTGGTGGTATCATGGACACTGCTGATCTATGTCAGTTTATGACTGTATAGATAATATTTAACATAAAATTGTGTTGACACAAAGTTGTTTAATGAATGTACATTTTTTAGAAGGAAGGCTATAAATGTGTTTAAATGGTGAGTAATGGCTTTGATGATGCATCACAACCTCCAATTGCATAACCAGCCCTTCATATTGTTCCACTCTAATAATTCATTAATTTGACTGAATGAAATACGATAGACAGCTTTATTCATCATCCCTCCAGCATTTGGAATCTTAGGACCCCATTTATGTACACCTTTGCTTCAGCGCAAGCCTGAATTGCATCCAGCTATAACTGCAGTGGCAAATCACGTGAACAGTTTTCTTTAGCCAAACCCCGCTCGCCATCCACTCACCTCCACCGTCATCCCTACTTCTCCCTAATATTACTTTAGGTCTGACACTTAGGAACAATGCTAGGGTAATTGCAACAAGAAGTGCATGTCAAGTTGAAAAGGTTTTGCAGTCAATGGATTGGGAATTTTCAGTTCTGCCACTAGTTTGCATTGAAAACATCATTTTACCGTACAAGCCTTGGAATTATGCTCTACTGTATTAGCATACAAATACTTAAAAGCTTTATGCACTATTTGCGCAGAGCAGCAACCAATTAAAACTAAATAGGTTGATTCTCTACTTAAAAACAGTGGCGATCATTATTCAAAACGAATGAACTTAATGTTCGTACATCAATAATATATGGTGTAATTTCTAACTGGTCAGATAAATCAGCAAATATCTGGGATTCACAGATTAAGAAGAGAAGACTTTATGTCTTTATCAATCACTTTCATTCAAGTAGCATAATATTGCTCTTATTTGTATTTAATTAAATACAGTTCTCCCCTCGTGGGGCTGATAGTATCAACTCAACCATTTGATGTGTTCATGCCTTAGAACACACTGCAGACTACATGTTATGCTAATGTTAGTGCTTCATTGCCAAGACAGTTTTTGTGGAGTATAGTGTGATATGTGTCACTATAGTTTTAGCATAGTGGCTACTGAGATTACATCAATGCATGAAATCATTTATAATTAGCCTCGAGGTCTCTTTTACTGGAAAACTGCATTATTTTAATCTTGAGCAAGGATTTCTGATAGTTCAGTGGTGCTTTGCATTCATTTTAATGCACTGCTGGAGAATTGAATCTTATGGCCTAAATTGTTCGGGTCATTATTTTTTGCAAGAGCAGAATATTCAATTGGCCTGTTAGGAATAACACGAACAATGAATCTGAGCACAATAGAGAAGAGAAAAGAGCGAAGAATGAGTGTATTTCTTCATTTCTCATTCCTATCGGCGGGGGTAGGTGAGGCGGGGGGGGGGGGGGGGGGGGGGGGGGTTGTAGGGTGTGGGGAGGTCACAGCAGGACATTTGTTTCAACAGAAATTACTGACGGTACAAATGTTCACGTGCAGCTCCGACAGCACTCAGGAGGCTCACAATCATCCTGAATCTACACCCTATCCACCAGCTTACTCATTCACTCCCCCGACCACCGGTGCACAGTGAGATTCGCTGATTCACTACAACACCCACTGCAGCTACTTGCCAAGCCTCCTTTGACAGTACCTTCTGAATCCATCATTTCTATCACCTAGCAGGATAGGGATGCAGATGCATGGGAACACTACATCTGCCAACGATCCCCTCCAGGTCACCCGCCATCCTAACTTGGAACCATATCGTTGCTTCCACACTTTGACTGGGTAAAAATCGTGGAACTCTTTCCCTAACTGCACTGTGGGTGTACTTACACCAGCTGGAACATAGCGATTTAAGGAGGATCGACACCACCCTCTCAAGGACAAGTACGAATGGGAGACAAATTCTTACATAGCCAGTGGTGCTCACATCCCAAGAAGTAATTTTAAAAAACAATTGAAGTCTACCCAAATTATTTTTTTTTTTAAATGAAGCCCACCCAATTGGCCGAATCAATTGTTCTCACTGCTTAACGAGTTTTTATGAAATATAACAGGGTTTTTTTTGCTAATGAATCCTGAAAGGAAGTGTGTTCGTTCTGAATATCAGGACAAAGATGACAGTTGATTTTTATCAAATGCCTTCAGAAATGACATTTGTGAAAGCTTTCCTCACACTCAGACATTGGGCGGGATTCTCCCAGCCCCGCGCCGGGCCGGAGAATCCCCGCAACCGCAGTTCTCCTCGCAGCGGAGAATGGGCGCAATTGGCGCCAGCGCGTTTGGCGCGACGCCGGTCGCTTGCCACTCCACACGGCCGGGCTGCAGATTCCCTGGCCCGGATGGGCCGAGCGGCCGCTCTAAAAGGCAGAATCCCACCACCAGCGCCGTCCACACCTGGTCACAGCCGGCAGGAACTCTGCGTGCACGGTCGGGGGGGGGGGGGGGGGGGGGGGGGGGGGGGTGGGGGGGGGGGGGGAGCGGATGGGGGCTCCGACCTCGGGGGTGCCTCCGATGGGGCCTGGCCCATGATCGGGGCCCACCGATTGGCGGGCCGGCCTCTGGCTCCTGAACTCCTGCTCCATGTTGCGTCGGGGCCGGCACGTTCAGGGAGGCCGTCTGCACAAGTCCTCATTGACGCCGGTGCCACTGCGCATGCGCGGATCCCGTGGCGCACAGTTCGCGCTGAGATGGGAGGCTGGAGCATCGTGAACTGCTCCAGCGCCATGCTGGCCCCCTGTAGGAGCGAGAATCGGTACTCCCAGCAGCCTGTTCACGTCGTCGTGAAATGCGACGCCGTTTCCGACGGCAAGGACACTCTGCCGCCGAATGGGAGAATCCTGCCCATTGTATTTGGAAACCCCTCTCTCACAACTGCGTGTATCTTTCAAAGACATTACTGTTCCTTCAGTTGTGTTGCCCCAGGCAAACCAGGTAGAGAGATTACACTTGTGTAATAACACTAGGGAGGTTATGTTGCAATTGTATAAGGTGTTAGTGCGGCCACACCTGGAGTATTGTGTTCAGTTTTGGTCTCCTTACTTGAGAAAGGACATACTGGCGCTGGAGGGTGTGCAGAGGAGATTCACTAGGTTAATCCCAGAGCTGAAGGGGTTGGATTATGAGGAGAGGTTGAGTAGACTGGGACTGTACTCGTTGGAATTTAGAAGGATGAGGGGGGATCTTATAGAAACATTTAAAATTATGAAGGGAATAGATAGGATAGATGCGGGTAGGTTGTTTCCACTGGCGGCTGACAGCAGAACTAGGGGGCATAGCCTCAAAATAAGGGGAAGTAGATTTAGGACTGAGTTTAGGAGGAACTTCTTCACCCAAAGGGTTGTGAATCTATGGAATTCCTTGCCCAGTGAAGCAGTTGAGGCTCCTTCATTACATGTTTTTAAGGTAAAGATAGATAGTTTTTTGAAGAATAAGGGATTAAGGGTTATGGTGTTCGGGCCGGAAAGTGGAGCTGAGTCCACAAAAGATCAGCCATGATCTAATTGAATGGCGGAGCAGGCTCGAGGGGCCAGATGGCCTACTCCTGCTCCTAGTTCTTATGTTCTTATGTTCTTATGTACATTCAGGTTCAAATGAACGAACACAACAAAAAACTGCAAAGCGAAACCAGGTAGAGACTTGCTCTGAACCAATTTTTAGTCGTCTTCGCAATAATATTGTGGTGCCACGAGTGAGCAGGTGGAATATAAAAATCCCAGTGGCATTTGTACACACTTTGCGATGGAACCTTGCAAAAACCTGAAAATGCTGTCTGAAATGACTCATGGCTCATAATCTTGTGTTTAACAATTCTGCGACTGTTGCGGAGAACAACTGTTCAAAGCCACACCTCACTACAGCAGTGGTGGGCAACCTGCGGCCCAGGGGCCATATGCGGCACATTGGGGTACTGAGTGCGGCCCACGAGACATTTTGTGGATTGCCCGTGCATAGCGTTGCTGCATTCCATCCACATCCTTTTTTTTCTTACCGGCATAACTAAAGTGATATGCACATAAGGCAAGGGCAAGTGAAGTGAGGTGCGTGTTGATTGCACACGCTCTTACTCATGCGGTCATAGTTAGCGAACGTGTCTGATCTCAATCTTGCGGCCCACTGAGATGAAGGAGAGCCACTTACGTGGGTTGCCCATCACTACACTTCAATGTCCACCAAAAAACAGCCATGCACTTTCCAAATGCTATCAGTAGAAAGGAAGAACACTCAGTTCCCAGATATCAGAATCAGAATTTTGAAAAACAAGAGCAGTTTATTTACGGATAAGCTACAGAATATACGGTGAGAAACCTTTGTGTCACATTGCACAGGAGATAACATTCACCAATAATAAAACATTATCGAGAATTGTGATAAAGAGGCTGAATTATTTGATTCCAGGGAAACTTTTGTGCGACTGGTTTCTTTGCATCTTTTTTATTGGATTAATTTGTTCCCTATTGAATTTACTAGAAAACATGAAGATATTCTTATTTGCAGATAAGGTCAGATTGGTACAGAATTTCCTGTCAATTTGTACCAAGAAAAGACATAATCATGGGCGTGATTCAGCGACCGGGCTGCGCCTGGCATGGATCTTGGCGTGACAAGTGAATAGCGGGTGAGGCCCAAATTGAGATTCAAGACGGGCGTGAACCATTTTGCAAATCACCCGGACTGCTCCCGATGGCGCAATCCAGATCCTGTGCAAACATTGCGAGAATGAATTAATTTCAGTCTCATTGACGAGATTGAAGTTGGATGCAGCCACCTCCCAGGAATTACCTGACTCCTCAGTGGGAAGTCACGCGGGCGACGTTTAGTACTCCTTTTCAAAAAGGTGAAGCTGGCACAATGGCTTCTGAGGAGAAGTGAGGAGGTGAGTGGCCATTTCCATTTTGCGGCATGCAGCTCACAAGAGCAGTGGAGCTGCTGCCCAGGTGCTCGGGAGGGGGTGGGGTCCTTTCAGGGAGGTTGGACTTGCTCGGGGGACTGAAAGGTTCCAGTTAGGGGGTCGCCCATAGGTAGAGGGGGGGGGGGGGTGAGGGGCCTTGTATCTGTGAGGCCTTCAAACCATCTTTAAATATTGTGGACAGGGGCAAGCTGCAGCCTGTCTGTCCCACCAAACTCTTCCAGGACAGAGCCAGACTCCTGAAAGTCAATTTCACTCCCTTTGACTGTGAGTAGCCTCTAGCTTCACAGCTGAAGGCTATTTCAAATGAGGAATTAGCCTTGTTATTTTTGAGAGCACTTCACTCTCCTGAACTCAAGTGCCTCTTCGAGAGCACACGTGCCATGTCTCCGAGGATGATTAGCACACTGCATGTCCAGCAAGCTTTGATGCCCTGAACTGTGTGCCTGAACTCTAGCAGCATCAGCACCGTAGAGGCAGCAGCCAACAATCAAACACTAATGAGCAGGCCTCCATCACTTAGGATCATCTCATGGCCAAAGGATAAGTTTGTGGATGTGCGGAGGGCAGCTGAGCATGGCTTCCCTTATGTTCCCAGTAGAGGTCTGGGGTCTAGTGCCCAGTAGAGGCCTGGGGTCTAGGGCCCAGTAGAGGTCTGGGGTCTAGGGCCTCCTGTTGTGGCTGGGGGTGAGTGTGCAGAGTGAGTTTTTCCGGCATAACTGACTCGCTGGATGGCAATCTGAGAGAAGGCGGGAAAGTCATGGTAAGGGTGGGGGAGGCTTGGGGGATTTGGGGATCCAGGGATGGAAGCCCTAACTGATTGCCAGTGTCTCTCCTTCTCCCGTACCATTCGGATATAATAATGTTTGCTGGTGTTGATCCCATGGAGGCTGCCCTCACGTTGCATGTGGCAGCCAAGGTGGGCAGATGCTGCAGAAGGCAGCAATGCCAACTCAGGCTGAAAGTGGCACCCGATATTAAGGGGGCCACTTCACACCCTGAAGACCTGGCCACCTATCAGGCTGAGGAGGGAGCCAGAAGGGGAGGCTAGCGAAGTCCAAGGCATTGTTGGTCATTCCATGAGCTGTCAGACAGCATATGCCGCAGAAGACTCTGTTTAAACAGAGAGACAGTATGACACTTATGCCAAATCCTTGCAGACACGGCACCCAGTCAAGGAGAAGGACACCCGCTCCCGGTGATTGTGAGGGTCGCTGCAGCCCTAAACGTTTATGCCACCGGGTCATCCAAAGCTCGATCGGAGACCTGTGTGGCATATCACAGTCATCCACCCACAGGGCATCCAGGAGATGACGGATGTTCTGTATGCCCAGACATCAGACTGTATCACCTTTGAGCTGGACCTGGCCCACCAAGATGCCTGGGCTGCTGGATTCGCCATCATCACTGGGATGCCCCAGGTCCAGGGCGCCATCGATGGCACGCATGTCGCCCTGCGAGCAACAAGGCACTAGGGAGTGCCCTGTGTTAACAGGAAGGCATTCCACTCCCTGAATGTTCAGATTTTGTACGACCACCGCCTGAGTGTCATGCAGTGTGTGCCCGCTACCCTGGGTGTGTGCGTGGCAGCTACATACTGGGGCACTGGGAGGTCCCCAGGATGACGGGTTGGCTTGTGGGGGACAAGGGATACGCGCTGATGGCTGATGACGCAAGTTGCGGAGGCCTGAGACTGAGAAGGAGACCTGATGCAATGAGGCCCATGCTGTCATTGAGAGCGTATCAGGCTGCTGAAAATGTGGCATTGACTGCTCTGGCAGTGCCCTGCAGTACATCCACCAAAGGTCGTTCCACTTTGTGGTGCTCTGCTGTGCCCTCCACAATCTGTCATAGCAGTGGGGGTGACATGCTGGAGGAGGAGGAAGAAGAGGAGGAGGAGGAAGAGGAGGCAGAGGGACATGCAGCCTTATCTGAGGATGAGGAGGATGAGCTCGAGAACAAGCCTAAGGAGGAGCTGAAGAATGGAGGATGGGTGGCGGCAAAGGTCCGACATACCAGGAGGACCAGGGAGGCCCTCAACATCTCCAAATTCTCTTTGAACGAGGCTGTGTCCATCAGAGGAAGAGGCAGCCTGCTGCCTTCCACACCCTATGGTTTTTGATGCCTTTGGCGGACATCCTCTGGAGGGCCTAGAACTGGGGGGCCCGGGTCGATAGATTGGTGTCACTGGCGTGGTCATGCCACCCAGTTCTGTCCACTGTCCTTAAGATGCGCCAGTGTCAGGAGACGGGATTCAGAAGAAATGAAGAACGCCATAATCTCCTTGGTGTCAGGCCCAGTTTGGTATCCGGTGCTTCCTCCTCCCTGATGGTGCCCGTAGGGGGGGCGATGGAGGACTCCATGAGACGGAGGGGCAGCTGGAGTGAGCTCCAGAGGCTTCTGTGTCATCTGGTGCTGCCAGTCTTAGAGGCTCCCCATTATCTGTACTATGGTGTTGACGCCCTCAGCAGTGGTCCTCAGTGATGGGGCCATGCTTTGGAGTGCCTCAGCAATGTCCACCTGCATCTGCAACACGTCCCTCAGTGACTGGACCATGATGTTGAGGTCCTCAGTCGTGGTCCTCACAGGCTAAACCTTGGACACCACAACTCAAGATGCGGACATCGTGCTCCAGGTTTTTCACTGAGATCACCACCCTTGCAGTATTGGCCTCAGTGCCATGCATTGTCAGCTGGTGATCCTGCGAGGCAATGGACATGTGGTCAGTGAGAGGAAAGATCATTTTGTCTGAAATGAACTTGAGGCAGGTCATCTGGGTGAAGAGGCAGTGGATCCTCACCTCTGACGCAGGCCAACCTCGCTGTCAGTGACTGCTTCCTCCTCAGGCAACCCCCGCAATTGCCAGGATCCATTCTTCTTGGGAGGTGAGGACTCGAACCTCTGGGATTCCTCCCCCCCCCACCCCCCCATCTTGGACCTTTCCTGTTTATTATGCCCTGTGGGGGCAAAGAGAGGGCATTATGAGCCACACGCTTGATGGATCAGATGGGTTGAAAGCAGATGACATGTGTGGGCACCACACCTGGACATGAAGGAGCCGTGCTGTGTGTGCCAGAGTGCTCTGAGGAACAAGTTTGAAGATCGGATGTGGAGAGCGTGCAAGATGTCAGCGAGGCGATTTGTGGAGGGGGGAGGCAGCAGAGGAGGTTGCGAATTTGAAGAGTGGCAGGCAAACCTGATGCCAGGAGAGAGGTGGTAACTTATCCTTGCAGCTCGTTGGAGGTTGTTGGTCGCCTTCCGACATTGGCCGGCGGTCCTCCTGATCATGCTGCCCACAGTGACAGCCGCTGCCACAATCTCCCAGGTGGTATTGCTGACCCTACTGCTGGTCCTCTGACCCCCCCCTTGGAGAAACAGGGTGCCCCGCCTCTCATCCACAGGGTCAAGAAGCCGAATAGAATCCTGTATAAATCCCTACAGTGCAAAAGGAGGCCATTCGGCCCATCAAATCTGCACCGACCTTCTGAAAGAGCAGTCTGCCTAGGCCCACCTCAATTCAATCCCATAACCCCACCTACCCTTTGCACACTAAGGGACAATTTAGCATGGGCAAATTTTAACCTAATCTGCACATCATTGATTGTGGGAAGAAACCGGAGCACGCAAAGGAAACCCACGCAGGCACAGGAGAACGTGCAGACTCCGCACAGACAGTCACCCAAGTGCAGAATTGAACCCGGATCCCGAGTGAGATCGGCATCCCCAAAGTGAGGATCAGGGCTGGGGAGTGAGTGGTGAGGGAGCATTTAAAAGCAGCTCCTTCTTGATACTAAGCTCCTCGTTGTTAGTGGCGAGCAGCAGAGTCACCAGCCGGCAAAGGAGCTAGTAATGTGGAAAATCTTGTGGGGGCTCATTTTTGGCACTCAGTGCTGTTGAATCCTGGCCACGATCTCGCCAAACCGGCCGTCGCGAAACTGTCCCCCAAACATGCCCAAATCCGGACTTTAACTCTGGTCTGCTGGTTTTATTGTTGATTTCAGGTAGCAAAGAATGAGAAAATTCTGGCCTAATCGGCTTGTTCTTCTTTTCACTCTAGGGTCAAGTCTACTTGATCCTTTTCACCATTTCAATAAAGCCATAAGCCTCTGCACTCAATAGGATAGCATTGCCCCTCACAACAGTGCAAACTGTAGTTCTAAATTTATGCCAGCTGTAAACAGGCTGTTCATTTCTAACAGGGGACCAGAAGGTACACGATCGCTGCTTTACAATAATTTGTTGCAGTAATTACTTCTTCATTTATCACCAAGACCTATTTCGTCATCTCTGAATGCTTTGTTGTGCCAAGGGAAGGTTTTACATTGAATGCTGAAACGTTTTTACAATTGCGGTTTATTTTTGTGAAGAAATTAGCTCAAGTGGGTCTTTTGTGGGGGAGTCAAGAACCAGGTGGCACAGTTTAAATTTCGGAGCCCCCCATTTAAGACTAAGGTGAGGAGATTTTCTTTTCTTTCTGAGGGTCCTGGGTCTGGGATATTTTCTTCACCACAGCACCAGGGATTGGGTCATTGAAGGCTGAGTCAGGTAGATTTTTCATCAGCAAAAAAGTCACGAGTTATGTGAGATTGTCAGAAAAGTGGAGTTAAAGCCACGATCAGAGCACCCGTGATCCTATCCTGGTCAGGCTCGAGGGGCCGAATGGCCAAATCGCCCTAACCCTGACTGCTAATCCCAATTCTTGTGTCCATGTGTAAATTAGCCTGTATTCGCAAAACTAGACAAAGGGAACAATTGCACTTCTGTCTTGAAGTCTGAGCTGCCGGGAATGCAATGTACTGGAATGGCACGGTAGCACAAGTGATTAGCACTGTGGCTTCACAGCGCCAGGGTCCCAGGTTCGATTCCCGGCTGGGTCACTGTCTGTGCGGAGTCTGCACGTTCTCCCTGTGTCTGCGTGGGTTTCCTCCGGGTGCTCCGGGTTCCTCCCACAGTCCAAAGATGTGCAGGTTAGGTGGATTGGCCATGGTAGATTGCCCTTAGTGACCAAAAAAGGTTAGGAGGGGTTATTGGGTTACGGGGATAAGGTGGAAGTGAGGGCTTAAGTGGGTCGGTGCAGACTCGATGGGCCGAATGGCCTCCTTCTGCACTGTGTGTTCTATGGGTGGCCTTTGCAGTCCCACACTTTTCCATCACAGGGACAGCTTTCAAATTCCACAAAGGAACTCTGGCAGTCAAAGCGCAGCTTAAATGGAGGCAGCAGAAAACATAGCCGCAGATAAGGCATCAACTGAGAGACAGAAAATTGTGGATTCCCACTGGACTGCTTTTGCATCTTGCAAAAATATGGGCAATGCATTAACTTGAGAGTACCTCTCAGAGCAATGCTTTTGAATGAATTATAGAGCAAACACAGTTAATTACTTCAATTCAATGAGACACTCAAATTCTCTTCATTGTCGACATAAGGATTTCTCATAGATTAGAATAATTGCCTGCTTTACAACGATCCTCAGATTTTCTTTTTGGCAAATCCATTCTGATTTTGTTAAACCTATTGCAAAATGTTCATGCTAGATTGTCGCTTGAACTATTATAGCTCAAGCAGTCCATGTTTTGTTGATCAAGCAATATTCTTAAGCTCCCCTCTTTATGTTTTTTCCTCTTTAATCCATACCATTTCATGTTTTAACCTGTCGTCGGTTTGTTTCTCCATCATTTTTTACCTGACCTTATTAAGAACATAGAATTTACAGTGCAGAAGGAGGCCATTTGGCCCATCGAGTCTACACCGAGCCTTGGAAAGACCACCCCACTTAAGCCCACTCTTCCACCCTATCCCCATAACCCAGTAACCCCTCCTAAGCTTTTTGGACACTAAGGGCAATTTAGCATGGCCAATCCACCTAACCCGCACATCTTTGGACTGTGGGAGGAAACCAGAGCATCCGGAGGAAATCCACGCAGACACAGGGAGAACGTGCAGACTCCGCACCGACAGTGACCCAAGCCGGGAATTATACCTGGCACCCTGGAGCTGTGAAGCCATGTTGCTAACCACTGTGCTACCGTGCCGCTCTTAAGAATGCACTTCACTCAAGCTCAAGGTCGTTTTTTTTATTATTGACCTCATTTCAAGTCTACAAAGCATTTTGTTTATTCGCTACAATTTGCTGAATTTAATTTAATTCTTTTTCCAATACTTCCACAGAGTACAAACCTTTACTCCAAATCCTCCTCCGTTAGTTGATTAGGACATACGTTGTGTTATTCCTTCAGGCCTTGGTAATGAGATTACTGCCTCCCTGTCTTCCTCTGCTTCCTCCACATCTCTGGTTGCGGCTTATTCATGGAGTCACTGCCGGGGCACTTCTGATTTCCAGGGCGCGATTCTCCGAAATGGAGCCAGAGTGTTCGCACCGTCGCGTTTCACGGCCGCGCCAACCCGTGAATGCGCGGGGGACTTCCTCAGCGCACCAGCCCCAACAGATCATGGCTTGGGGGTTCAGGGGCCGGCCGCGTAATAAAATAGGGGCGGGGCTGGAGAGTCTGGTCCGCCGACCCCCACCCCCAGTGAAGGAGCGCTTTTCCCCGCCCCACAGGCCGCCCCCGCCTCTACGCACAGTTCCCGCCAGCTGCGAGCATGTGTGAACGGCGCCGGCGGAAGTCTGCCGTTTCCACGCGGCCGCTCGGCCCATCAAGGCTGGAGAATCAGCGGCCCGGCCGCAGACAGCCCCGCGTCAAGCGCACCAGCGCAAATGGCGCCGATTCTCTGCTCCTCGGAGAATCACCTGCCTGTGTCAGACCGACGCCGCGGGAAAAAATAGCGCGAACACCAATTCTCCCATACGGCGCGGCATGGCAGAATCGCGCCCGCAGCGTCATATTTCAAAGTATCTTCACACTGCCTCCGATATTGCATTTGTTGATTGGTTATTCTGGATGCTTTATGCTGGGGCAGCTGTTTAATCACATTACGAGCACGACTAATAACTCATAATTTTAAAACCTAATCATTATGATTATCTCGGTTGGTTTTATCCTGTTCTTTTACAAATAAAAGCAAAGAATGTTGGAAATATTCAGCAGGCCAGGCAGCCTCTGTGGACAGGGTAACAGAGTTAACAGGTTAGATATTATGTTCCGTGTCAGTGTGTTTGAAAGCGGTGGAGGACACAGCCGAAGGCCTCCCCACCACTTGCCTATTCACCCCCAATCTGTCTGAAATTTTATGGGGGTTGCGAGAGGTGTTGGGCAACCTGTCCATGATTCTATTCTGTGATTCTGTCCAGCTTTGTGCCCAGTAAGGCCATTAAGTGGCCAATTAATGGTCTCATCCTGCACTACTGATATTTTACCCATGGCAGGAGGAGGAGGCCCAGGCTATGCAGGAAACCAAGCAACACTAGCTACTGGGCTGATGTCGGGTAAGAGCAGGGGACATTATTTGCAGGGCCACTGGATCATCAGAAGCACCCCACCATCGGTCATCTCCCTCGTCCTTTAACCTACCCCCCCCCCCCCAACCTCTTGAACATGACCCCCCATTGGTGTTGCAATGCTTTTATATGCTTGCTCCATCAGAGCTAAGATATTAGCCTTCTCTTGCTTTTTTTATAAACGCAGAGACAGAGTATCACATTGGCAGCAATGGACAATTGTGTTTTCAGGATATTTTCTCAACATCCCCTCACCCCAACTCCCTCACCAGAACCTCAACCTTGGATTTATCTCAGCTCCTCAGCATTGTGGGGCTGCCTGTAATTCCAGCTGGTGGGATGACAGAGCTTGCAGCCAATCAGATTGGCCTGCAGCTCTCTAAGGCAGGACTTGGGAAGTGATGCTACACCTGTACAAATCATTGTCAGACCACATTTGGAATATTGGGCGCGATTTAATGGGGGAAAAAAATGAAGTTTTCTGGATGCATTTAGAAGGGTGTTTGTTGGTGCTGCAGCACCGAGAATTACCCGGTTATCAAAAGGGAACGTTTTGGTCTGGGCAAGGAACGCCCCACTAAGACCACACTTACCATCATTTTCTGCACTGACAAGCTGAGCAGGAAGAAATCGGGGCACCATTTTTAAATGCCGTTCCGATAGCCCCGATCTCTGGACCCCCCCATCGCAGCCTCTGGACACCCCAATGCCCCAAAGTACTGGCTACAGGGTCCTCGGTCCCCACTTTCACCCCACCACATAAGGATAGGGCACCCCCAGGCCCAATCCCTGGCAATGCCAACCTGGCAATGGGTACCTTGTCACTGCTGGCAAGGCACCCTGGCAGTGCTCCTGCCAGCCAGGCAGTGCCACCCGGGTGCTCAGGTGGTACTGTCGGGGTGCCAGGCTGGCAGCACCAGTGTGCCCAGGTGGCAGTAGGTGTGCTTACCCAGAGCCCAACCACCCAGGGGCCTCCGATGGTCTGGGAGACCCCACCAGATGCCGTTTAGGTTGGTCTATGTCTGTGCCGACCAGTGCTAAACTGGGGAGGTCTCCCAGGCACGGGCATATCTGCTCACTTAAATATGTAAATCTGGATCCTCCCCAGCGAAAGCGAGGCCTAGATCGCAAGATCGCGCAAGGCGTCCCAAGCATCGTAAATATCTCGCGAGTTTTAATGACCTCTTGTCCCAAGTCGGGCGCGACAAGGCTGTTCGATCGGGCCCATTGTGTTCAATTCTGGGCATCTTATTGAAGGAAAGATGTCAAAGCCCTGGAGAGAATGCAGAGGAGAGTTACTAAAATAGTACCAGGATTGAGGAATTTTAGATTCAAGGAAAGATTCGAGAAATTTGACTGTTCTACTTGGAGCAGAGAAGATTAAGAGGGATTTGGAATGCGCTGCCACAGTGAGAGGTGGAAGCGGATTCTGCAGGAGGTTTCAAAAGAGGGTGATGAATTTTTAGGGAGATAGGGCTGGGGAATGGGACTATCTAGGTAGCTGTTTCGGGAGCCGGTGCAGGCACGCTGGGCCGAATGGACTCCTTCTGTGTTGTCCAATTCTATGATTCCTCCTGAGGTCGAGGCGGAACCTTCACCTGAAAACAATTAACGTTGTTTCCAGTATTAAATTGCTGTTGGGCAGACATCAGAACGGAGGGCAGGCTCCCCACTGATGTTTTTCGTCAACAGGGCAGGGATCACAGCACCCTGTAAAATCCATCCCTACATGTCAAGTCGATGCCCTTTTCCTCAGAATTGATTTCCTCCAATTCCCCATTGTGTTATCCCTGATATATTTCAATAAACTGCAGGAATGTTATCACGGGCAGTAAATGTCTTACTTTTACTCTTTCAATTAAAGTTCTGTTTTACTGGTGTTGCAATGCTTTGGTATGCTTGCTCTATCAGGGCAAAGATATTAGGCTATCTTGCTCTGTTTTGCTACAGAGACAGAGTATTACATTGCTAGAAATAGGCACTTGTGCTTTGAAGATATTTTCTCCAGTTAATTACATCTGAAACTAAGCTTTATTCTCTTGGTTCTGCAGGGGCACATAATTTCTAATCCATTAAAGATCAGGCGAGATAGTTTTCCAATCAATTATCATTGGTCTTAAGTTAATGCTGACCATCAGTTTCTTAGCCAGTTCACTAGATAGAATGCTTTGTAAATATATATCACAGTTGGTTGAAGCAGTGAGCATGGGGTGAACACTAATGAACCCTTCATTTATCTGTATTAATTAGTGTTTCTTCTCTACTGTGCGAGAATAGCTTCAGCCAGATCTGCTCCATCAAGAGGAGAACATCATCGGATTAATTGCACTGAGTAAATTTCTCATGCTGACTAAATCACAATTATCTCAGGAAACGTAATATATTATATTCAATCCAAAGATATGCGGGTTAGGTGGATTGGCCATGCTAAATTGCCCCTTAGTGCCCAAAAAGGTTAGGTGGGGTTACAGGAATAGGGAGGGGGAGTGGGCCGAGGTAGGGTGCTCTTTCAGAGAGGGTCGGTGCAGTCTCAATGGGCTGAATGGCCTCCTTCTGCACTGTATTGATTCTATGATTACATTTTTGACGAATAGTATAAATGTTCTGGAAGATTCTTAGGAAATACTGATTGGTTAGAATTCTTTATGAATAATTATAGTTGTTTGGTATGTATTCTGTCATTTGAGATAAACAATTATGGGCTTCCTGCGTGTAATTGCATTCTTGTGGATGTTACAAAATATTGAAATGTTTTACTGCTGACTAATTATCTTACATTATATAAAATGTAGTGCAGGAGAACACCTAAGTGATAAATTTTCTGGAATTAAGTGAGACCTTTTTCAAAATGTATTCATTCATGGGTTCCACTGGCTGGGCCAGCATTTCCTGCCCATCTCTAATTGCCCTTGAGCTGAGTGGCTTCCTAGGCCATTTCTGAATTAACCGCATTACTTTGGGTCTTCAGTCACATGTAGGCCAGACCAGATAGGGACAGCAGATTTCCCTTCTTAAATGGAGGTAGTGAACCAGATGGGCTTTATGGTAGGATGGTAGGATTTGAACCCAGGTCTCCCCTGGGTCATTGCATTCCTAGTTTAATGAAAATACCACTGAGCCACTGCCTTCCCTGGAAGACTGCTATAGATCTAATCCAGTAACTCTAGAATAAAGGCAAGACCTAATTCCTCCTGTTTAACCTCCTTAACGGAAACTGTAATATTATCATCATTGGAAATCCCTCATGTTAGAAATGATTGTCGCCTATGGCTGGCTGGGTTTTAGTGAGATGCCAGTGTTGGTCAGGGTTCACAGGTGGCATATGAGAGCCCTTTTTTAGTCTTCCCGGCTCCCCCTTTGTTCAAGCAGTTTTCCGTCTCTCTTGCCCTTCTCTCTCAGTGACAGTTCTTGTTAATTGGAAGGTCTTGACACCATTTTTGATGATGGGTCACCATTTTGGACATGATCCGGTGTCTGATTCCCATGCATTAATGTTAATATAGCAGACCTTCATGGAGATGTTGAGATTGTCTTTGAGGCATTTCCTTTGGTTCCCATCAGAATGGACGCCCTGTCCCCAAGATTGTCTGAGTAGAGCACCTGTTCAGCAGGCTTGAGTCAGGCATTTTGATGACATGTCCTGTTCACAGGGGCTGGTTTAGCACAGTGGGCTAAATAGCTGGCTTTTAAAGCAGACCAAGTCAGGGCAACAACGCAAGTTCAATTCCCGTACCAGCCTCCCCAAACTGCCGCTGGAATGTGGCGACTCGGGGCTTTTCAACTTGTGACAATAAGCGATTTGTTTTCTTTCACCTCAGCTGATATGAGATTATCGTGGCATCTGTAATTGCCTGTGTCTTGGAGAACACTCATATTTGTTCTTATTTCCTCCCAATTGATTCACAAGCTCCTTCTAAGATAGGGCTGATATGCAGCTCTAGGGTCCCGATATGGCAAATTGTCCAAGCTTCAGAAAGAAGTGTGGGGAGAACCACCAGCTGATACGCTTTGACTTTTGTGTCAGGTCAGATATCTGCAACGGGATTCTCTGAACCCCGCCGGGTCGGAGAATTCCCGGGGAGCGGCGTGAATCCCGCCCCGCCGCCCACACACCGGCTGCCGTATTCTCCGGCGCCGCATTTCGGGGTGGGGTGGAGTTCATGCCACGCCGTTGGAAGTGGCCTCTCCAGCAATTCTCTGGGCCCCGATGGGCCGAGCGGCTGTCCATTTTTGGCCAGTCCCGCCGGCATGGATTAGGCATGGTCCCACACGGCGGGGCCTGGCAGGTAGGTTGGCTGGGGCGGTCCTCGGGGGGGAGGGAGGGGAGGGGGGAGGGGAGGGAGGGGGGAGGGAGGGGGGAGGGGGAGGGGAGGGTGGAGGGGAGGAGGGGAGGGGGAGGGAGAGGGGGGGAGGGAGGGGGAGGGGGAGGAAGGGAGGAGGGAGGGGGGAGGGGGGAGGGGGAGGGGGGAGGTAGGGAGGTAGGGGGAGGGGGGGAGGGGGCGGATCCGACCCTGGGGAAAAAATAATGATTGTTTGTGAGATTCATCTTAAGTGTAAGCAATTTGTCGTGTTACAAAAGTTGTTAATGAAATAAAAACCTTGTATTAATGAACCCATATGACACTGAAGGAGTAATGAGTTTCTTGACATGGTGCAGAACACATCACAACTGCATAAACCAAACCAGTAGGGGATGGTTTAGCACAGGGCTAAATAGCTGGCTTTTAAAGCAGGCCAGCAGCGCGGGTTCAATTCCCGAACCAGCCTCCCCGAACAGGCACTGGAATGTGGCGACTAGGGTGTTAGAGGTGAAAATATTCACACATAGGCCTGTTTGAGTAAGTAAAGAAGCAGTTTATTATTTCAGATCTGGGAGAAAGATTTGTGGACTATGCAGTCTCGCAATCCTCTTTCTCACTTGAGCTAAGGTTCACATCGGGTTAATATACAGATTCAAGGGGCGGAATTAGTTGTATTCTCATTTACGTACAATCAATCAACTATATTTGCGTCACAATTCATTACATGCAGTCAATCAATTTTCTTAACATCCCCGTTATCACATATATGGTTAAAGTGGGTGTTGTCTTACCCGCCCCAAACTTCATGCAAAGGTCACTCAAGACTAACATAAAGATATGTCCTGTCTGCAGCTGGGGACCTTTAGTTTATTAAGGATACATTGCATTCCTTGTTCTGTGAAGCTTTTATCAGCGGCTGTTAAAATACTCCCTATACATACCCACGCCTGATTCTCATGAGGTAGTTTAAACTTATTGTTCAGCAATGTGGCTAGTTCAGCCATTTTGTGTCTTTAGTATTGCTATAATAGCTAACAGCCATTTTGTGTCCTTTCTGATATTAACAAGCATTGTGTATACACTATCTATTTCTACAAATTGCCTCTTCTAAACAGGCATCTAAGCCAATGAGTACCTTTTGTCTCAGCAGAACTATTCAAAAGTAATATAGAAGCACAAATGTAGTTACAGAGCCACCTATAATTTATATCATAGTCTAGTATCAGAAAATGCCCCCCAGCATAAGGGATTTTCACAGTAACTTCATTTGAAGCCTACTTGTGACAATACGCGATTTTCATTTCATTTTTTCATTTCATTTCAATTCAGAAGGTTTGTCTTTCCATATCCAATTTTATGTACCTTTATATTTGCTGCTCCCGATGTACCTAAGGCTGTACCCAAGCTGACTAGCCTACTCTTTAAATCTGCGCTCTGCTTCCCCAGAACTTGCCATCTCAGTAACTTTCTGATCTGATTGACGTGATTGCTTCCTCTTAGGGCTTTTCTTCCCATCCTTCGTCTTCTTCCAATTATTCTCTACATTTTGCCCCCTCAGCCTTTCACTGTTTCCCCACTAAATGTGGGGATTTAAACTTCCAGGCAGAAGCCCAAGGAGAAGGCAGAGGAAGCCTCGGGACTTCCCATCTGAGGAATCGTTCTGGGAAGTTCCTCCGATATTAATGACTCAAACTCATTAATAGTCCTAGAATGGAACTCAAACCCACAGGGTTCGGCGATCAGCCAGAGAATCCCCATTCACGACCAAATCGGGGGCGGTGCCGCTTTCGCGATGCTCTGCCCCCTCCAAAGCAGTGTACTCAGAGAGTGTGCCATACCGACGGCCTCAGGACATTGCCTGAGGCCCACCTCCTGATGCTCCGCCCCTGACCGGTCAAGTTCTCTATGGCATGGATCTCTCATGATCTCACCGGTCGGGGACTCGGCATGGCGGCTGCGGACTCTGTCCAGTGCCGCCACAGTCAGGAGAGGGAAGATCCGCAGGCAGGGTGGACTTTGCCAGGGGCTGGGGGCACTGTTGAGGGGTGGTGTGGGGTGCGCGAGCCGGCCAAAGGAGGGGCACTATTTTGCAGGCCGGGTCCACGAGCAGCCAGCGCCATGTAGCACGGCGTGGCCGATGCAGGCCACCGCCGTGCGTATGCATGGCCAAGGACCCGCCCATTCTTTGGGTCATATCAGCAGCTAGAGCCAGATGCTCTACGCTGCCTTGATGCTAGCCCCCAGGCAAACAGAGGATCAGTGGCCGTTTTACGCCATTCCCACGCCGGGGTGGGGACATAGCCTCAAAATCAGAGAATCCAGCCCACAATCTTCTGACTCAAATTATTTAAAGCTTTTGTATACACGACAATGAAATATCCACCATTTATTCTGACCAGGTTAGCAGCTTGAGAAGTATGAAAAGGTCATTATTATAGTTGTTTTGATCCATTATTTTTGTTTTGTTCCTGTAGCAATTCTATTAAGTGGTCCACATGCCTATATTTCCCCAGCTATCTTGAGCTGTGTCTGCAAAATCTCATAGAAACATAGAATTTACAGTGCAGCAGGACGCCATTCGGCCCATCCGAGTCTGCATCGGCCCTTGAAAAGCCCACACCTCCACCTTATCCCCCGCAACCCCGCGTAACCTTTTTTGGACGCTAAGTGGCAATATAGCATGGCCAATCCACCTAACCTGCACATCGGTTGACTGTGGGAGGAAACCGGAGCACCCGGAGGAAACCCACGCAGACACAGGGAGAACGTGCAGACTCCACATAGACAGTGATCCAAGCCGGGAATCGAACGTGGGTCCTGGTGTCGTGAAGCAACAGTGCTAACCACTGTGCTACCGTGCTGCGAGTAAGTGACATTTTACTTGAATGAAGGGAAAAATGTGACCCGGATCTCTTTAAATATCTCCAATACTTCTCAGTGTGACTATTCAACCATACGTTCCCAAGATAAGCTAAAAAGCATGAAAATAAATCACAGAAATTCAGCTAATGAATGTGCTTAAGATGAAAGGTGATTGATTTCATACATTCTCTTGATAGGAGTCTGTGTGTTATTTCAACTCAAAGTTTACCAGATGGTAATTTCAGACCTGTCAGTACTGCCATAATATTATTGTTGAGAATTAATGTGCAGTTATTGCACTGAACACATCTGTTTACATGACTATTGCAAGAGATAAAATTCAGCTCTGACAATTTACATGTCACACTCAGAAAATAAAGCCAAATTAATCACTTCTTGGGAGAGCTAATTACACTTTCTTCTAACGGGGAGCCCAAGTCACCATTTTAGGAATGATTTAAGTGCCGGTACGGATGGATTTACAAAATCATTTTCAATTGTCAGTAGCTATTTTTTTACACAGTTGTTGATATGAGGCTCCGTTGACACCCTGCAGCAATTATTAACCTCTCCCATATGTGTGTCCATGTTATTCTGGTCACAGCCAATTACACATCTATGTCATTCAAATTTGCAATCCGCTTTTCTGGGTAGAATTAATATAGATTTGTCTTCAGAAGATTTTTATGAATCCGACTTTCAGTTCTCACTTGAAATAAGCATAATTTTTTAATCTATCAGGGTGTAGCAAATTGATGTCATACCCACTCCACTAATTTTATGTATCAAAGAACAAAACAAAGAACAAAGAAAAGTACAGCACAGGAACAGGTTCTTTGGCCCTCCAAGCCTGCGCCGACCATGCTGCCCGTCTAAACTAAAACTTCTACACTTCCGGGGTCCGTATCCCTCTATTCCCATCCTATTCATGTATTTGTCAAGATGCCCCTTAAATGTCACTATCGTCCCTGCTTCCACCACCTCCTCCATCAACGGATTCCAGGCACCCACTACCCTCTGTGTAAAAAATCTTACTTCGTATTATCTCCTCTAAACATTGCCCCTCGCACCTTAAACCTATGCCCTCTAGAAATTGGCCCCTCTACCCTGGGAAAAAGTCTCTGACTATCCACTCTGTCTATGCTCCTCATAATTTTTTCGATCTCTATCTGGTCGCACCTCAACCTCCTTCGTTCCAGTGAGAACAAACCAAGTTTATTCAATCTCTCCTCATAGCTCATGCACTCCATACCAGGCAACACCCTGGTAAATCTCTTCCGCACCCTCTCTAAAACCTCTACATCCTTCTGGTAGTGTGGCGACCAGAATTGCACACTGAACTCCAAGTGTGGCCCAACTAAGGTTCTATACAGCTGTAACATGACTTGCCAATTTTTATACCCCGACCAATGAAGGCAAGCATGCCATATGCCTTCTTAACTACCTTCTCCACCTGTGTTGCCCCTTTCAGTGACCTGTGGACCTGTAAACCAAGATCTCTCTGACTTCCAATACTCTTGAGGGTGCTACCATTCACTGTATATTCCCTACCGGCATTAGACCTTCCAAAATGCATTACCTCACATTTGTCCGGATTAAACTCCATCTGCCATCTCGCCGCCCAAGTCTCCAAATGATCTAAATCCTGCTGTATCCTCTGACAGTCCTCATCGCTATCCGCAATTCCACCAACCTTTGTGTCGTCCGCAACTTACTGATCAATGTGCCCTAGGTGGCCACGTGGTTCTTCTGGCCAATTATACAGTGAATAAAAATGATTACTTTTTATGACAGAATAAGCACCCAGAAAGCCACATAGAGCCATAGAGTCACAGAATCACACAGCACAGAAAAGACCTATCGCATCTGCACCGATCAAAAACAACCACCTACCCATTCTAATCCCATTTTCTGGCACTTGTATGTAAGTTCATATCTAAATACTCCTTAAATGTCATGAGGGTCTCTGCCTCCACCACCCTTTCAGGCAGCGAATTCCAAACTCCCACCACCCTCTGGCAAAAAAGGTTTTTCCTCCCATCCCCTCTAAACCCCCTGCCCCTTACCTTAAATCTATGTCCCTTGGTCATTGACCCACCACCAAGGGGAAATATTTGTTCCTGTCTACTCTACCTATGGCCGTCATAATTTTATACATCTCAATCATGTTCCCCCTCAGTCTCCGCTGCTCCAAGGAAAACAATGCACGCCTATGCAATCTTTCTTCATAATTTAACACTCTCCAGCCCAGGCAACATCCTGGTAAATCTCCTCTGCACCCTTTCCAGTGCAATTACATCCCTTCTGTAATGTGGATTCCAGAACTTCCCACAATTATCTAGTTGTTGCCTAACCAACATTTTATACAGTTCCAGCATACCCTCCTTGCTCTTAAACTCTATGCCTTGGCTAATAAAGGCAAATATACCATATGCCTTCTTAACCACTGTATCCACCTGCTCTGCTACCTAAAGGGACCGGTGTACATGCACACCAATATCCCTCTGATCCTCGGTGCTTCCCAGGGTCCTGTTGTTTATCATGTAGTCCCTTGCATTTGTCCTGCCCAAGTGCATCACCTCACACTTATCCAGATTGAATTCCATTTGCCACTGATCAGCCCATCTGATCAGTCCATCTATATCCTCCTGTAATTGAAGGCTATCCTCCACCCCATAAATGGTACTATTTACCACCCCACTAATTTTCAAATCATCCACAAACATGCTGATCAACCCTCCTACATTCATATCTAAATCATTTCCATAAAGCACAAGCAGTAAGGGCCCCAACACTGATCCCTGCAGGACCTCATGGACACAGGCTTCCAGTCAGAAAAACACACCTTAACCATCACCCTCTGCTTCCTGCCACTGAACCAATTTTGGACCCAATTTGCCACATTTCCTTGGATCCCATGGGCTCTCACCTTCGCTATCCGTCTCCCATGTGGAACCTTATCAAAAGTCTTGCTAAGGTCCAGCAGACTACGTCAAATGCATTTCTTTCATCTACACACATGGTCACCTTTTTGAAAAACTCAATCAAGTTGGTCAGACATGACCTTCCCTTAGCAAAACCATGCTGACTGTTCTTGACTAACCCCTGCCTCTCCAAATGTAGATTATTTCTGTCTGTAAAAATTGCTTCCAATAGCTTCCTCACTTAGACTGACTGACCTGTAGTTTACTGGTTTATCCCATCCTCTCTTCTTGAATAATGGTCCCATATTGGCGATCCTCCAGTCCTCCAGCACCTCTCCTGTAGCCAGAGAGGAATTGAAAATTATTGGCCACCCCTGCTATTTCCTCCCTTGCCTTAGTCAGCAGCCTGGGATAAATTTCATCTGGCCCTAGAGATTTGTCTGCTTTTTTTAAGCCTGCCAGACCACTCAGAACGTCCTCTCTGTCTCTGTCAATCTCTTTAATTTTATTTCAGTCCTTCTCCATGATTTCTATACCCACACCATCCCTCTCATGAATTAACACTGCCACAAAGTGTTCATTTAGAACCCAACCCACATCCTTCGGCTCCACACATAAATTACCACTGTGGTCCTTAATAGGCCCTACTCTTTCCCTAGTTATCCTTTTACCCTTAATGTACTTGTAAAACAACTTAGGGGTTTCCTTTATTTCCCTGCCAGTATTGTTTCATGCCCCCTTTTTGCTCTCCTATTTTCCTTTTTAAGTTCCCTTTTGCATATTGAAAATGAAATGAAATGAAAATCGCTTATTGTCACAAGTAGGCTGTTCGGGGAGGCTGGTATGGGAATTGAACCATGCTGCTGGCCTGCCTTGGTCTGCTTTCAAAGCCAACGATTTAGCCCTGTGCTAAACCAGCCCCTTTATGCCTCTACAAAGTCTGCTGTTTTGAGCCCTCGGTATGTGACATACGCCTCCCTTTTTCTCCTTATCCAATGCTGTATATCCCTTGATATCCAGGGTTCACTGGATTTGTTCATCGACCCCTTTTTTTTGATTGGAACATGTTGCCCTGCCCTCTCCGAAATTCGTTCTTGAATGTATCTCACTGTTCTGTCACAGAATTACCTAAAAGTGTCCACTCCCAGTCCACTCTGGTCAAATCGTATCTGATTTTACTAAAATCAGCCTTCCCCCAATTTAGAAATTTGATCACAGGCCCACTGTTGTCCCTTTCCATAACATCTTGAATCTAACAGAGTTATGATCACTGCCTGAAAAATATTCCCTCACTGATACTTCAACCACCTGCCCAGCTTTGTTACCAAAAATTAAGCCCAAGACCGCACCCTCTCTTGTAGGACCTTCTACGTACTGGCTTAAAAAGTTCTCCTGGATGTATTTTACGAATTCCACTCCCTCTAAACCTTTTACACTTTGGCTTCCCCAGGTAATATTGGAGAAGATTAAATCCCCATTATCATTAACCTATTACTTTTAGAATTCTCTGAAATTTGCCGACATATCTGCTCTTCTATTTCTCTCGGACTGTTTGGGGGCATAATAACGCTCCCAGCAATGAGATTGCTCCTTTTTGGTTTTTAAGTTTACCTGTATGACCTCAGTTGAAGAGGTCATCTCTCCTGACTGCTGTAATTGATTCCCTGATCAAAATTGCGACACCCCCTCCTCTTTCACCTCCTTCCCTATCTTGACTGAAGATTCTGTATCCTGGAATATTGAGCCGCCAATCCTGCCCCTCTCTCAACCACGACTCAGTGACAGCAATACCCCCATGTGTTAATTTGTGCCCTCAATTCATCTGCCTTGTTTGTCAGACTCCTTGCATTAAAATAAATACCATCCAATTTTGCAAACTTCCTGGTGACTTAATTGGTCCAGACATCCTGTGCCTTCCTGATTCACTTGATGTTTGCCCTAATTTTGCCTGTGCATCTCCCCCTGCTGAACCTTCTCTCAGGACCCCAGGACCCAGCCAAGTTAATTTAAGCCCCCCCCCCCCCCCCCCCCCCCCCAACAGCACTAACAAACCTCCCTGCAAGGACAGTGGTCGTATTTCGGTTCAGATGCAACTCGTCTGCCTTGTATGTCCCACCATCCCCCAAAACAGTCCCAATGTTGCAGAAATCTAAAGCCTCCCTTCTGCACCATCTGTTCAGCCACATATCCATCTGGACTAACCTCATATTTCAATACTCGCTAGCACTTGGCACCGGAAATAATCCAGTTCAATATTTCAGGATGCAGAATCTTCTGGGTCGTGTTTTTAATTTACTTCCTAGCTTCCTAAAAATTAGCTTCCCTAAATTCCCTAGCTTCCCTAAATTCTGCTTTCAGGACCTCCTCCCTTTTTCTGCCCATGTCATTGGCACCAATATGTGCCGTGATACCTGTCTGTCTGCCCTCCCCGTTCAGTATGCCTTGAAGCCGTTCAGTGACAACCCTGACCCTAGCACCAGGGAGGCAACATACCATCCTAGAGTCTCTTTTGTGGCTACAGAAGTGCCTGTCTGTTCCCCTTACAATTGAATCCCCTACACTATAGCTCTGATGGTCTTCCTCCTCCTCTCCTCCTTCCCACATAATTCTGTTCACCCCTTTGCTTGGGCTATCAGTGATTTCTAACTCTACAGTACTGCCTCCTATCGTCGGGGAGTTTGGAAGGCTGGACAACAACCTACAGAAAGTTCTCCTCCTGACCGCCTGTGGGGCCCAGACATTTGGGATCATAGAGATCTTGAGTTAACTGGCTGCAACGGACACCAGATCTTTTGGTAAATTGGTAGCTATGGTTTCAGACCACTATGACCCCAAGCCTTTCTGTAATTATGCAAAGGTATCATTTTAACATGCGGTGCGCAGTCCTGGTGAATCAGTCACGGACTTCTTGACCCGTTGTGGTCTCTGGCTGAACACAGCAAGTTTGGGCCATCTCTCTCGGAGACCTTGAGGGACCAGCTCATGTGTGGTATTAACAGAGGAAGCTGTTAGCGGAAACTACTTTAGATTTGAAGCGGGCCATTGAGCTTTCCCTCTCTCATGATCATGCGGAGAAAGGTGTGCAGGAGCTGCAGGGCTCCATGTATGGTGCCCATAGTTTAGGCCGTCCTCCTTTTCAGCCTCCCTATCAGTCACGGGACAGTGCTGATCCAACCAGGCTTCCTCCAACAGCGCAATCCCTGAGGCAGGTCTGCGGCAGCATTCAGGACTCGGGGGCTGCGGCTGCCCGGGGGATATTTCGCCCGAGGATGAAGGTGAGAGCCGGATGCATTGCCGACATTGTGGTCATACTACTCATGAGGGCGAGGGTGCTGTGGAAGAGGATGCAATCGGCTCCAAGAGAGGCTCCGATCTGGAACACCATGCTGATAGATGGGCAGCCGGTGATGATCGAAATGGAAATTAGGGCTGCTGTCTCCATTGTTGACCTCTGACATTTCGAAGGCTTCGCGCGGGGATCCTGCCACTACAATTGCAAGATACCAGGGTGAGGTTGGCAACCCATGAGGGGGAACCATTGAAGATCGCAGGGGCCACCGTGACTCCGGTATTGTATGGGCAGCAGTTCACCTTCCTTTGGTAGTAGGGCAAGGACCAGGTCACAACTTGTTAAGTAGAGATTGGTTGAGAGTTCTCCAGTTTGACTGGCAAAGGGTCTTCCAGATGGGCACCGGGAATCTCTATGACATGCGAGGTAAATACCCCAAGGTACTCCAGGAAGCTCTGGACAGGATAAAGGGTACCAAAGCCTCTACCCACGTGGATCCTGCTGCTCCACCCCAATACTTCAAGGCAAGGCCTGTCCCTTAAATGCTGCTCCCAAAGGTCGGCGTGGAGCTACAATACCTGCATGATTTGGGAGCTGTACGCCCTGATTGGTTAGCAGAATGGTCCATGCCTGTAGTGCCCATGATGAAGTCCGATAAGTCTGTCAAATTTTGTGGGATTTTAAGCTCAACGTCAACAGAGCCTCACATCTGAATCGGTACCCCGATGCCTCTGGTCAAGGATTTATACGCCAGATCGGCTGAGGGTACTCCTTCACGGAGCTGGACATGAGCCACACATACTGGCAGGTAGAGCTCAACACATAGTCCAGAAGGTATGCCACCATCAATACACATCGTGGATTGCTTGAATACATCCGTCTTACATTCGGGGTTTCGTCAGACCTTGCAATTTTGCGCCAAGTGATGGAAAATATCTTGCAAGGCTTGCTGACAGTAGCCGTCTATTTGTTCAACGTACTGATCACTGGAACAGACTGGGTCAGGGTCAGACCCTTAAGAAACATTTGGACCACTTACCCAGGCATGGGTCTGCCACTCAGGACACCTAATCAGAGGTGCTACTGTCTTTGCTGCATCGGGAGCCACCCTTTGGGTGAGGGCCCAGCTGTCCAGGATGCCGCGCCCGGGCCAGCAAGCGGGCAATGACTCAGGTTTTGACATGCACACAGATGTGCCGCGCTGCCAGAAGACGGCGTGTCCAGCACCGAGGTCCCAGCCGTAACTCCTCGCCAGTTCCTCGAGGAAGCGGCGTTGGCTTCTCGATACACTCCACCTGACCCAGAGCCACCCGTGTTGGAGACACAGCCGAAGATGAAGGAGAACTTAGGAACTTTGTGGGGAGGGGTGTCATAACCCCCACGAGGACAATGGGGAAACCTTCATTAATCTCCCCGTGGGGTGCCAGCTCCCCAGGTAGGAGACGGAGGGCTACCACCTGGGGCTCGTTATGAGCAAAGGTTAAAAGCAGGCCCAGATCAGGGCCTGGTGAGAGAAATCCTTTCAGCTAGGATTGCACTGTGGGTGAGATGCTGCGTTCAGCAGATCATTGTAAATACTTGTAAACAAATCTATCTTATGTTTACCGTCAGCCTCCTCTGCTTCATTATATCTTGCCGCTGACCCCTTCTCGCTAGCCACCCCCAACCCATAATCCCCATCCTGGCAACACTCATCTGTGACCTGAGATCCAGCAACGTTAATCAGCCTCGAGTGGCTGTCATACTGGCAGCAGCCACTGCTTCCCCAGTGGCACTGATGTTCAATAGAGCGTCTGGCCCCTGATTGGTCAGCAGCTATCAATGGGCTGGACGACCTTGATCCTGGAAAAGGCCTGCTACTGGCTTGTCATATGCCTGAGTGGTACTTGATGTTGCGGGCCTTTGGGAAAATAGGCAACGTTGTGCCCTCGCTGGTTCTCCAGCTGGCGGCTGAGAATTCCCATCATCACCATAGGTCGACGGTCCTGGAACCTTCCTCTTGAATCTTTTCTGCCACCTCTCTTTGAAGCCTTCACATCGTTCCTAAAGCGTGATGGCCAGAAGTGGTCACTGAAGTGCAGCTGAGGTCGAACCAATGTTTTATAAAGGTGCCCCATAAGCTCCTTCCTTTTGTACTCTATGCCTCTCTTTATACAGCTCGCAATCTCATATACCTTATTAACCACTTCCTCAACCCACCCTGCCACCTTCAGCAATTAGTGTACATATACCCCCACTGCCCTCTGTTCCTGCGCCTCCTTTAGAATTCAATCCTCGCGCGAGCGCTGTTCAGCACTGGTCTCCACAAACAGGGGACCAGATGGAACGGTACTTATGGGGGTCGCCTCGGGTCTCAGAAGCCCCCAGCTGCATGCCCTTTGGGCATGGTGGTGCCCAGGCAGCGAGCGGCGGGGAACACGTGTCTAAACGCGCTTGCTGTGGGACTTTGTATATTTTCTTTGGGGAAATCATGGTAGCACGGTGGTTAGCACTGTTGCTTCACAGCCCCAGGGACACGGGTTCGATTCCTGGCTTGGGTCACTGTGTTCTTGAAAATACAGAAAAATGTGTCATTTGAAACATGGAAGTCTGGCAATATCTGGTTTGAGAGGATACAGGGAAAGATCCCACAAAAGTTTAATAGCAGCTTCAAAGAGCAGGGTTATAAAATGCAGATTCTTGCTCACAAGCAGGTTTAGCAAACACACAGGTTTCATGTGGTAAGCTAAAACAATGGCTCACACCTTCATGGAATGTAACTATCTCAGGAAGCATCTGGAAAAGCATGGATGAGAGTTTCAATTGCATTAAGTGACGAATGTTTAAAACAGGCAAGTCTTTCAAGTCATAACCAAGTTAAATTTTAGCATACAGCTAAAAGCAAAGTTTCACACCTTAATTGAAATAAACTCTCTTAGTAAACAGCTGGAAAGGATCGATGCTGCTCAGTCGAATTTGGTGTCAATTCTAAAGTGTAAAATTCTATGAACATCAAGTCAATTAAAAGAAAATTGAAGACGACCTGTCTACGAGAAACATCATTTAAGTCAAAATCAAAGGCAAAGTTATGAGCTGGGGACAATTGGAAAAATAAATGATTCGAAATCACAGAAATAAAAGTTAACTATTGAAACCAAAGCATTTTTTAATCAGATCTGAGAGGAGACGATATGCCCAAAATGAATAATTAGTTGTAGTAAAATGTTTACATCAAAGATACTTTTAACTATCAAAGTGAAACAAGCTTATTTACAATAAAGTCATTAAAACTTAATAACTCTTTGAAAGAGAATATAAACCGGAAGAAAGGGGACAGCCAGCAGAGCCAGAGCCAGCTCCCACAGCTCGGTGCATGGGAAGGACAGGACACAGCAACCGAGTTCACCAGCGAATACAACTCAAGAAGACCAGATTTTAAGAAGATTGATTGTCAAGGTGGGCCTGAAGATCTCTACAACCAACCAGCAGCAGCCAGAAGCAAGATCTTTTTTCCTTTCTGTAAAGAAAGTGTTTGCAGCTTTTAAAAGAAAAAATATAATAATAAAATAACTTAACTTAACCTGAAAAAGTGGTTATTAGCCTACTTTACTTCCTTAACAACGCAGGACCCAGGACATCGATGCTACTAAGGGGTAAGTAGGTAAAATTCTTCGGTGAAGGTATGGGTTATACTGGGGGATAACTTGAAAATATAGTTTGACCTAAATAGCACCCACCGAAGCCTGCATCGGAGTCAGGGAGTGAGAATCCCTGTTCACCATTTAGAATATCAACCTTTTTTTTGGTATAGGGGGAATTCTAAGAATAGTGGTAAGTTTTAACTTCACTGTCTGTGCAGAATCTGCACTTTCTCCTCGTGTCTGCGTGGGTTTCCTTCGGGTGCTCCGGTTTCCTCCCATAGTCCAAAGGTGTGCAGGTTAGGTAGATTGGCCATGATAAATTGCCTGTATATTTCAAAGTTAGGTGGGGTTGCTGGGTTGCGGGGAGTTCACAGCTATATGTACTCAAATTGCTGAAGGTGGCAGGGTGGGTGAGAAAGTGGTTAATAAGGTATATGAGATCCTGAGGTGTGGGTTTAAGTGGGGTGCTCTTTCAAGGGCCGCTGTAGACTCAATGGGCCAAAAAGCCTTCTTCTACACTGTAAATTTGATGATATATTGCCTCTCCTCACTTGGAAAAATAGAACATTCTACTCAGATGCTGTGAAGAAATGAGATTGAAACATAAAGGGAGTGATCTTCGACCTTCTGTATTTGAGAAAGTGGCAACAATCTCCCCTCCCTCCCCAGGGAACATATTCTGGTCATGGCTCGCAGGATTATGTTGAAGATGTATTCAGAAGAATTTTCAATGCAGTAAGTGAAAAATCTTACCAATTTTAATTATAAACAGGATGACATGAGTCAAATACTCACCTGTTGCTTTGGCCTCTTCTGTTTACACTACTGAATCCTGTTGACTTTCAGATTTCACCTTCAACATCTCACCTTCTTCAGAACCAGAAAAAACATTTCAATTCCTTTGCAGTCACGTTCTGAGATAACAATCAAGTAATGCACTGAATCGGTTTTAGATGCTCTGTCATGAGTACGAAGCGAGTGATAGTCCATGGTGCCAGTAAGATTAAGATACGGATTTAGATGACAGCATCTGGAGAGCACATTGTAGAGGGAACATTGATCAAGGCAATAGCTTTGTAATCTCCTAGGAAATTGGGTGAAGTGGGAAAATGTCAATATGGTGTGTAGAATGCCCTTGATAACATGGTGATCCTTACACTAACTGCAACCAGTGAAGAGATATTTCCAGTTACATTAACCCACTAAGTCCTAAATCTCATTCTGATTGCAGGTAGTATGTTTTGCAACTGTCCAAATCTTATTTTTGCCCCTTCCTGATCTGCTTCATTGGAAAATGTATTGAGTTTTGACACCAGCATCTTTGATTACGCAGTACGACTTATTTGGGGGGTAATCATTGATGGGATTGAAAGCTTAAATGTTAATCCAACCTTTTGGAGTTTATTTTAAATGTTGCTTTCAGGATACATGCATTGTTGATTTTCCCAGCTACCTTCTGCATATCTTCTCTGGGGATTCCTGTGTTGAAACCATTAGTGCCTTCTGCTGTACAATCTTTGTAAGTGTCTGTCTGCCTGAAGTACCTTGCTCAATTGCTTATTATTCTTTTGTGAACCTTGAGAGTGAGTAGGCTCAGAGACCACTGGGGAAATTATAATCAAGTCAAAACCTCTCTTTGCCCGACAACAGCACACATACACTGCAAGGATAATAATTAGGAGAACCACTGTCTGATTTCACTTTCCTATGGCAGGGGAACTAAGAACACTTCTACTTTGGAAATTAGCCATTCAGCTAATAATAGTTGAACAGAATAGTTCCCGGTCTTAATGGTTCAATCTTCGTGGATCAACTGTACGTAGATAATTTCCCTGATCATTAAGGAAAGCCTATGAACACAGGAACATAGGGAAATGCTGAGCAGGCCAAAGGTTAGCTGGTCCATCAGGTGTGCTCCACACCTCTTGAGATATGGAACATCGCAAGGAGACAATTCCTGATTCTTCCACATCCACCCCCAGCAGCCATGTAATTTCCTGGGAATGGTAAAAGCAAAGCCAAAAAGAGAAGAAACTGGAAAATTCCCCTTCATCCCCTCAGAGGTCCATATTACAGGAGATCCCAATGATTGTGCCCATGTTAACTGTTCAATCATGCCCTCACTGTAAGGCTGAGATTCCCGCCCCTGGGTGCGGAGTGTCAGGAGATTTCCTGGCTCGGCAAACCCAAACTTGAAGAATGTCCACCCGCAGGTCAGATTTTGGGACGATGGGGTGGGCTGGATTGGAGATGGGGCCGGCAACTCTGGAATGCTTGCGGAAGCTGACAGATGCAGAGGCAGGGTGGATGCAAGGCCTGCCTCTGTGCCCCAATGCTGTGTCCAAATGAATAAAAAAAAGAATGAGGAAAAGCCTTCAGTGCTCACACCCATCATTTCCCACACATTCCCTTTGCCCTACCCATTCCCACCCAACATCCTGTGCCTTTACCTCCTCCATGGCAACTTGCTAGTATCCTTGGACACTTCCTTGACAGTTCTGACAATTCCTTGACAGGTTTGACAGCTAGATAGTTCCATTGGGCTTGTGCGTAATAAGTGAGTAATCACATTGGCTTTTAAAAGTCCCAAAAGGTGTCTTACCTCGCAGAAAGGTGTCCTGGGCCTTCACTTCTCCAAAGGGGTATCCAAATGAATCCACCAAGTTCAGAACTCTTCTTACCTGTTCTAATCTACACATTCTGAGTTTCACACTCCTGGTCATCCAAAATCCTTCTGCAGTGGAGGCAGCTGGTGACTTAAATGGCGCGTGCAAGCATGAATCCAAACCCATCTCCACTGCCCAATAAGATGGGAAATGCTGTTTTCAGGGATGTGACTTAGAAATTGCATCCGTTTAGAGGATTTCTACCTCTCCCTTATGGCACAAATCTGGACCTAGGATTTCTGAGCTGAGAGGAACATTTTAACCACAAGATCCAGCAGGTTTTAGTAAGGCAGGTAAAATTGTTAAACATCACAATCCTGATCCTAAACCACTTCCAATCTGCCCGCTTCTGGCTTTATCAGAGGTGGGATGGAAAGTAAGGCTGAGCAACCTGCTTATAATTAATATTTTAATAATAGAATCATAGAATTTACAGTGCAGAAGGAGGCCATTCGGCCCATCGAGCCTGCACCAGCTCTTGAGGCAGCCTTATATTGTTTCATGATTTCAAATATAACTCGACGCGGTCCTGTTTCCCTGGCCTCGGGAAATTAAGCGGCTAAATCAAGGCAAGAACCACTAAGTGCAGGATTTTCATCCTTGAGATGGATAGCAGGAGTTGGGTAAATTGTCTTCAGAGAACAAAGGTAGTTTTAAGGGATTTACATTTGTATTGATAAACATTAGAAAGAAGGTATAGTTTTAAGTGGGTTTAATTAAAGTTTTCTATGCCTGGAGGGGTAAAACCTGTAGTTAGATTCAAGCTGCACAAAGGTGTTTTTATGTATTGGGGTTGGTTAAGTTCCAACTGTGTTCCTACTGTGCTAAAAGAAGGTGACAGCATGAAGAATAAATAAACAGCAGTGGTTGCTTAGCAATTGGGGCTTGTAAGGTAGAGGAACATTTTATGTTTTAGTTCAGCTAATTTGTGGGCAATTGCAGATAGGTGTTGAGAGAAAAGGCAGCTATCACAGCTCTGCTGGAAGCAGTTGGGTTTATAAGGCTAAAGATGTGACATCGCTCTCAGCCTTGCTAGAAGAAAAGTCATATTATGTAGTAATGGTTAAGAAAAAAGATGCCGGGGCACTGCTCCCTCACAACGCCGAGGACCTGGGTCACTGCCCATGCGGAGTTTGCACATTCTCCCCATGTCTGCGTGGGTATCACCCCCACAACCAAAGATGTGCAGAGTAGGTGGATTGGCCACATTAAATTATCCCTTAATTGGGGAAAAAAAAGAATTGTGTACTTTAAATTTATTTTTTTTAAAAGAGAAGAAAAAACATGCCAAAATGAACAGAGACCAAGATATTGTTCAGAAGAATTCAAGGAAGAGTAAACAAAATATTCTGAATTTAAGAGACAATTGCAGCAATCAGATTTAAAGTGTGACAGCAGCCTTCAAAGGTAAAACAAATGTCTGATGTAATTTTAATGCATTCTGGGAATCGAGACTTAAAGCAATTGTGAGCACTTTGCACAGCAATCAAACAAAGAAATCCTAAAGGGTTTGGTGTAAAATCGTGGACTCGCTTCCCTGTTAAAAGTGGAACGGAAGCTTTGTTTAAAAGTATCATTTGGAAAACCTAGTCTGGATTTCGGAATGCTAACTGCCAAGGGGAAGAATACTTATGAGAGAAGATTTTAATGCGTGTTTTAGGGAGTGGAGTTTGGAAACTCTCATGTGACAATCATCTGGGGGGAATTCTGAGGAGAGATCCATAAACATTCACTTGGGGATCAGAGTGGAGAGTGTATTTACCCACAGTCATCTTCTGTGCTTAAGAGAAACTTTGTGTTAATGAGACCATTGTAGATTAAGATGTACTTTAATTAAGATGTACCATGTCAATCCTGAAAAGAATGTGTAATTGTTAAGCTAAGGGGAGAGTAAAGCAGTATTGTATAATCATCCAACTTTTCATATTTAATACATTTTTTTCTTATTGTTAAAACTAATTAGCGGTCCTGTGACTCTGTTCCTCCCCATTTTGTAAGGAAAAGTAGATGCCAGTCTTTTGAACCAGGGTTCCATTCTGGGATCTTTCTGTCCAGTTATAACATCAACTGGGATCAAAACACCAGGTCAACATAGCTCAGGGTAACCCACCTCAGGAGAAATGTGGGATCTTTGTTGCCGGGGTGGGTGAAGGATGGGGTTGGGCCAACCAGCCTGGGAAAAATTTGGGGGCAGACACAGGGATTGCCGGGTATGGAGGTAGGCTGTATCAAAGGGCCACCTCAGTTTTGTGGTATTTTGGCCCAACAAAAATAAAAACTGAAAGGCCCTGCCACCCTCAGTCCTCACGCCCCCTCACTCCCCAAACCCTCCCCATGCGCCACCCATTTCACCTCATGCCCCACTCACCCACCATGGGGCCCTCAGAGCTCCAATGCCCTTCCACCCACCCCCTTGGCTCCTCATCACCCCATGCCAAGCTATGGCACTTCCATGTCCGTTTGTCCATTATATACTGTATTACAAGCCCTATATTGATAGTAGAATGTAATGAAGAAAGCTTTAACAAAAAAGTAATTCATTCATAAATTTCTACTATGTAAAAAAAGTAAATTCACTTGGTAGACAATAAAAGTGTCAATACCCCAAACTTTTTCAAATATCAATTATAAAAATGATGAAAACTTATAAATACTTAATGGCATGCAAACAGAAATTATGAAATTGAGAGCAGAGAGAGAGAGAGCTGTCAATCAAGCAATGTTTGCTCTCGGGCACAGGTGTTTGAGCAAGTGCAATGGATTTATCGGTTCTCAACCAAGTATACATAACAGGTCAATGGATATGGAAGTGCCACAGCTTGACATGATTGACCATGCGAGGTGGGTGAAAGGGCAGGGCGCGGCATGCAATGCATGAGAAGCCAAAGGGGGTGGGTATAGGATAGGTTGTTATAGGTTGAGCGTCTCTATTAAAAGGTGCCCTCATGCAGAGTGATGTCACGGCTCATCTGAGGGGCTTAAACCATGACACTTTAAACATCTGCCTGACTCAATGAACATTGCAGAGGAGTAGGACATGCCTTTCTCCAATGTAGCCTGGTTGAGAGCGTCAGATGCAATATTTTGCTAAGAACCAGCTCATACCCTTTAAAGACACTCCCGAAACTCATGTAGCCCAGTAATGGGGTCAGAATTCCTGGAATCAAGAGCCAGCCAACATTTTTAAAGTGTTCCCAGGTAATCCCAACTCAGTGAAAATTCAGACCTAAGTGGAGCACAGGCAGCACGGTAGCATGGTGGTTAGCATAAATGCTTCACAGCTCCAGGGTGCCAGGTTCGATTCCCGGCTGGGTCAATGTCTGTGCGGAGTCTGCACGTCCTCCCCGTGTGTGCGTGGGTTTCCTCCGGGTGCTCCGGTTTCCTCCCACAGTCCAAAGATGTGTGGGTTAGGTGGATTGGCCATGCTAAATTGTCCGTAGTGTCCTAAAAAGTAAGGTTAAGGGGGGGGGGTTGTTGGGTTACGGGTATAGGGTGGATACGTGGGTTTGAGTAGGGTGATCATTGCTCGGCACAACATCGAGGGCCGAAGGGCCTGTTCTGTGCTGTACTGTTCTATGTTCTATGTAAGTGCAATTTCACTTAACTTCTGTGTCCAGCATGACTACCTTGTGAACAACAAACCCTCCCCAATCAAACACCCTCTGGCTTTTTTAATCACCCCCCTCCATCTCCCCAACAAGATCTCACATCTCCACCTCAGCCCTCCAATCTCCTCAGGCCTCTGATACCACACTCCACAATAGCATCCAATCTTGATGCCTCTGATTTCCCACTGCACTCCATTCCCTGGCCTCCAATCTCCCATCCACCTACCCGGCCTCAGATCAACACCTCTGGCCCCAAGCCTATGCTTCCTTAGGGCACTGGACCACCAGCTGCCAATAGCCCAGCCTCTTTCTACCCCATCCTCTGACCCCACTCCAGCCTTCAATCACCACACTGTCCATCCCACCGGCCTGCGGCCAGCCTTTATCTGAACACCCCATCCCTACCCAAACAATATCCGGCCTCTGATCTCAAACACACCCCAACACATCCTCTCCAAATTTGGTCTCCCACATCCCGCCCTGCCCTGGCCTCCAACACCCAGCTGCCAGCCTCCAATCTCCACTCTTTCCCTCCCCCAGCCTCTGAACACCACAAACCCTGCACCTCCCTCTCTCACCCCATCATATATTCTGCTCCCTGGTTCCAGTCTGGGCACTTCAGGGCCACAGGCCTACTCACCCTAAAGCCAACCAGCCTCTCAAACTGGGAAACAGGGATTACATTGTTTGCCGAGTTCTGCCATTAAAAGCAGCAGGGCCTGAGGAAAACGCAAACTTCCAGGCTTCCCATCTCAATCCAGCTCCCCTTCTCCCCGCGCTCTTCCCGTCTCCGAGTACAAATTCAGCCCTGAATGTTTGAATTCTACAGCTGAGCTGAATGAAAAATGTTCCTAAACACCGAAAGTTTCTGATCTCCTGCTGGTAATAGAGATTAAGGGGTGGGATCTTTGTTCCCGGACATCAGTAGTGGGTTCCCCGATCCAGCGGCGGGCACCAATCCTGTTCCGATGCTCCGGTCTCCCAACAGCGGCAGCAGGGAGCAATGCACCCCATACGGGAGGATGCTTACATCTGATTAATGGGCTGGAAGCTAGAGTCTCCACCCATCCCCACCCCCCCACCCCCTGCTCCCTGTTATGCACTGACGCCCACTGGCAGGTTTGGTGCAGGTTTTCCCAAGCCTGACACTGATGCAGTCGACCCCACAGTGGGTCAATGGGGTCAGTGCATAACTGAGCTGCTCCCCAAGGTCCATTGGAAGGCCACCTCCCCCCCCACAATGCAAATCCTGCCCCCCACCCGATCCTTCAGACCCTCCCAACAGAATCATCCATTAGAGACTCCCATCAGAGGCCCCCAGCAGACCCCCACCAAATTAAAAGCAGCTAGGTGCTTCCACTTTGAGGGGCTGTCAATCATAGCAAGAGTGTTTATAAACATTGTGGTTAGCATCAAAGCAGTGTACTTGAGATGTATTCAAGCATGAAGGGCAAGATAAATCAGCAATCCTTCAAGCAGCTGTCTCTGGATAATACAAATGTCAATCACTGGCTAATGCAATGTATTGCTGCATGAAATTGAATGGAGGATTCGCATTTCAAAGATTGTCAATGAATTTGAATCCCTTTGATGTGTACTTGCGTTTAGAGGAAGCCTCCAACATTTGTAACAGCTACTGCTTTAAACAATTTAGTCTGAGGCATCAGATGTTAGGGAAGGGTAAGTGAAAATGCAATAATTTTCCACTTGACTGCCTGGGCTGCTCGTCAGCTTTCAGGCAGGGGTGACTGATGGGAGTCTCTGATGGGATCTCTGTTGGGGTCGTCTGATGGGGGTCTCTGAAGGAGGGTCTCTGAAGGAGGGTCTCTGAAGGAGGGTCTCTGAAGGAGGGTCTCTGAAGGGGGGCTCTGAAGGGCGGGCTCTGAAGGGGGGGCTCTGAAGGGCGGGCTCTGAAGGGCGGGCTCTGAAGGGCGGGCTCTGAAGGGCGGGCTCTGAAGGGGGGGCTCTGAAGGGGGGGCTCTGAAGGGGGGGCTCTGAAGGGGGGCTCTGAAGGGCGGGCTCTGAAGGGGGGGCTCTGAAGGGCGGGCTCTGAAGGGCGGGCTCTGAAGGGGGGGCTCTGAAGGGGGGGCTCTGAAGGGCGGGCTCTGAAGGGGGGGCTCTGAAGGGGGGGCTCTGAATGGCGGGCTCTGAAGGAGGGTGTCTGGTGAGGGATTTAATATGAGTCTCTGATGAGTGTCTCTGTTGGGGGTCGCTATTGGAGGTCTCAGATGGGGATCTGATTGGGGGGACTTATGGTGGGGTTGGTGGGGGGAGGGGTTGGGTCACTCTTACTGTGTACTGTGGGGAGTGTGACCAGGTATTCTCATGGTGGGAATGGGGGGGGAGGATTCCCTGCTAGTCGCCGATGAGCGGGTGGGTAAGAATTTGCATTGTGAGGGGGAGGAGGGGCCTGCCACCAGACCTCGGAATCAGGCCGCCCGCTCAAAATGGCGACCCAATACTGTATTCCAATGGAAAGTGGGGAGTTCTCCTCCATGCAGAAATTAGCATGGAGACGGAGAGGGAATCACACATGAGCACCGCTCCTAGTGGCAGCAGAGAGCAGGAGCGGGTCTCTGCTGCCGCGAGCATTTGGTCTCCAGAACAGAGGATCCATCCTGAAATCATGTCCCGTTATGCTTGTCTGAACTTCCATCTACTGAAGCTTTTACCATACACCAAACATCATAATCAGTTAATAATCTTTGTTTTTACATCATTAAACATTAACAGATTGTGCTAGAGTGAAGCAAGTGTTCCTCACAGCTGATGTATCTTCTTATGTGAAATTATAGCCGAAAACTGGATTTGCTGTTTTCTTATTATTTGATGGGAATGTGGGTGTCCCTGACAAAGACAACACTTGTTGCCCATCTCAAATTGCTCTTGAGAAGATGATAGTGAGCCAGCTGCCTTCTTGAACCTCTGCAGTCCATGCGATGTAGGTGCACTCAGTGCTGTTAGGAAGGGAGTTCCAGGATTTTGATCTAGTGACAATGAAGGAACAGTGATCTAATGTGGTCTGGTCTATAATTTGGCGGGGAATTTGAGGGTGATGGTGTTCCAAATAGAGAAACCTGATGCCTGGGCACACTGCGGAGGTGATCGGGAGACTGGTGTTCATTTAACTCACATCTCAAATAGATCCAGCATTTGTACAAATCTGGCTTTATAACTCACTCATCCATCAGCAAATGTCCATTAGATTAAACAACAAATGTTCAACTAAATATTAGAAATTCTGAATAAAAATAAAAAAGAATGGAAATACACAGCAAGTCCATTGCCATCTGAAATGGGAAAAGACAAATTAATATTTCAGGCACGGAGAGTTTTGATCAAATATCCACAAATAAAACATTAAATATCTATTCTCCTTTCAGATACCAACTGGCTTTACCTCCTGTGTCATTTGCAACATTTTTACGTGCCTCTAATGTTAATGTGATGCATGCACGATACACATTCCTAAGCAATCTTTAATGTGATGTTTACTGATCAAACTGATCTTAGAACATAAGAGTGCATTAATTAATGAAAGAACTGGTATTGATTGATCGGCCATCCCAGGGGAAGAGCAGCCACAGAAATAATATATTATCTCCACTTCAAATGTCATACATCTCCCATATAACACAAATTATGCATGCATATGTGTTCGCTTTCACATAGTGTTCACTGTCTTTCATATTGCTTTTGCAGTCAAGAGAGATTGCAAAGAATTGTAACGTTTAAAAGTTAAAGACATCATTTAATAGCAAGGTTCATAGGTAAAATAACTGAAGATGTGATAGCGTAAAAGCCATCCTTCCTTTGTGTGAATGTTCATTTTTATTGTGGTTCTTTTTCCATCCTAGTCTCCTCTACACTACAGCTTCATTCTGGAAAGTACTTCAATTTCGCTCACAGCAGTAGGCTAGTGTGGCTGTTAATGTCAGATACAGGACATAAAACAATAATATATAAAACCCATGAACATTTGAATCCCAAATAAAAGAAACAGATAAAATGTTTACAAGTGTGATTCATAATTAATGTGAATTGAAGCTGTTGATCACAAAGCAGATCAGATGAGGCAAGTGCTATTGGGGAATGATAAAACTCTTTCGGGTTAGAGAGGAAACACTAACTCTCTCTATTTTCTCTCTTTAAGACGCTTCTTAAAACCTAACTCTTTGACCACACATTTGGTCATCTGACCTCATTTCCCCTGATGTAGCTTCTTGTTAAATCTTGTTTGATAATGTTCCTCTGGAATCCTTTATTATGATAAAGGTGCTATGTGAATGTTTAGTTGTTGTTATTGTCTAATATTCCTTTTTATTGCTGGCTACAAGTGACTGCGATACCAGTGCAGGTTTATTTTGTGTACCCCTTTCTTCTGCCTTCATGTCAAAAGTGCTCCTCTGCTCCACCATCAGAAGCTCAAAACTTGCCTGGGCTATTCTGCACAAACAATGAGATATGGGCGGTCTCCTTTATATCCCCTGACGCTGTCAGTGGCATTACCCTTACAGTAACTGTACACCCTGTCCTAACCACAGAGGGAAGCGGCTTCACATCACGCCACGACATAAATCGCTGAAGGCTCTTACAGATTGTTCACCGTGAAGGCAAAAACTCATCAGCTTTTGGTTGGAGCTGAATTCGAACTCAGTCAGAAAGACCCTTTTCACTCCCAACTGACCTGATCACCAGCAGTCCTGAAAATCTTTCTCAAACCCCACCAGTCATATCCAAGCAGGTTGCGCACAAATGTAAGATCTTTATTCCCATGATGACAGTTCAATCCAGTAAGTTAGCCTGAGAGGGAAATCTTTATGTCAGAGCCCTGAGCCCTGTCTCAATGGCAAGGGAAACAGTTATCACCCGTAGCAATTATCACCCGCTTGGACATGCTGTTGTACCCTTGACCCCGACCACACAGCACACTGATCTGGTCCGTGTTTCTCGGTACTGCACCATAAGGTGCATGTTTTATGACAGAAATTCTCACTTCAGAGCAGCCAGAGAAATGGCGATCGGTAGGTCTCAACCTGTGCGCGTTTCTCTCAGAAAAGATCCAATTGTTTTCCTGACGCCTGCAGCAGCTTTTTAAGTTTATGCTACTCGCTTCTATCTTAACTTTTGTTCCATGTTGACTTTGAATGCTGGTTCTCCACAAATCCAAAATCATGCTGATCAGCTACCTGCAATGATCTCTCTGCCTGAGCTCTGATGAGAACAGTTAAGATGTCCACAGGGACTGCCTCTCGACCTCTTTATCCAGCCGGTTGGGCGATATTTATAGCCAGGTACGTTTGCATCCTTACCTTGTTTTTTTCCCCCAAATTTACAGAGGAAATATGCATCCATTGATTTGACCTTTCTGAACACTTTCTTTTTAGAAGAACGTTTGCATTTTATAATTGTGATTTACAGTGTATCCAACCCATTTAATCAAAGCAGGAATCTAAAAACAGGCTCCAGCTAGATGATTTACCAGCACAGAATAAATCAATGCAGGAGACAAATACATTTTGTAAATTATAACATGTATAGTAGATGGAGAAAGTTGTTTTACGCCTGATATATTTGCACATGCAAGAAGTGCTGACTAGGCTTCCGCCATTCATCAACTTAGTAACCTCCTCAAAAAATTTCAACTAGGTTGCCGAGGTAGACTTTTTTTTCCAGGAGTCATTTTGAGCAATTTTAGCCAGAGCACATTGCCTTTCACATTTGAATTTCCCGCAATATGTGCTTCTTGGAAAAAGAGGAGGAACAATAGAAGTCCGCCAGGCTCGATGAATCTGCAGAAAAAGTATGTAATATTCATCAATCAGCACTGTTACGATCCCAGTTGGTGTTACAAAGGAATGGGAAGATTCCAAAATGGAAACATGGATCAAAAGACCGTAATGTATACCTATTTTTAAACAACATGGAGGAACAGAATCACAGGACCGCTAATTAGTTTTTAGGAACAGGAATCACGGAGTAGAGCTGCTTCCATGTTCCAGCTGCTGGCAAGCAAGGCAAGTGAACTGTGAGGATCAATTGTTTTCTGAAAAGTAAGAGACTGTCAGAGACTCATATAGGCAGTTTACCTATTGGGCAGGATCTCATAACAGAATCTGCTGGAGAGAGCTGCACAGGAGAGTCCAGGGGAGAACAGAGCAGTGCTAGTGTTTGCTCTGCACACAGCTCCAGGGCCTTTGGTTAACAGCCTAGAAAGAAGAAACTTTTTACTCGGGAACAAAGCAGTATGAAGACGATTTCTTGAGGCATGGTTTTGTCCTTCATGAGAACCTACATATGAAAGGTTGGATTTTTAATTTTCGTAAAGATGAAGATGGCACAAAGGAACTGGCTGAAGTCTGTACCTGATATGCGCACTGCCGTCTCCCCTTTGCATCTGATTCAAGTGAGATTGTGAGGACCAAGCAGGCTCCTCTTTCACATTAAAGGTAAGCAAATGTGCCATTTGTTGCGAAGGTCGGCCGGCGTGGGTTGCAAAGGTCGGCCAGTGTGGGTCCCAAAGGTCGGCCGGTTGGTAAAAGTGGATTCCGCGAAAATAAAGTTTGTAAAACGCTGTTTTAAGGTATAATAGTCACTGTAAAGCACAGTCCTTTTAAACACACAAGCTGGCCATGGCCAGACACACGGAATTCTAACCCTGAGGAATTTCTGTGGATTTCTCCCCAAATTCCCCCAGATTATTCTTATATGGTGAGCTACCTTGTCTCACTGATCCCTGGCTTCCACACAAGTAATTTCAATTTCCACTTTCAAAAAGAAACACTTTCAAGTCTTCTTTTAAACAATGTTTTCCCTCAGCTACTTCCATCAAGGATTCTCTTCCAGGTTTCTCACCTCTCCTTTTGGGAGTGTTTTGTCTTAACTATGACACAAACACTTCACCATTGCTTTAAATAATTATTCCCAGACAGTATTGGTATGGCACCAAACTTTTGATTTACCTCTGATATCTGCTGTCCAACTTTAAGTCTGGTTCCTGCAGCTGTCTCTTTAACTCAGAAAACTGCAACTACTTTTACCTTGAATTCTCCTGAACAGTAGCGTCTTGGTCTCTGCTCCCTTAGCTTAAATCTTCCTCAGACGTTCTTTCTAACCCAATTCCCTGATTGTCTCAACTTTATCTGGTTCTTTGGAAAGTCTACCTTTTTACAGCCCACTTGTCCTGTCCAGCTTTTCTTCTGACAGAGCTGAGAGATGTTCACTCTCTGGCTTCCTACCTTCAATTGCGAATATATCCAGCTAAACCTAAACTCAAAAGGCCTTCCTACTCTAAAGATACCCCTGGCTGCTAAGCAATGACTTCTACTTCTCCACAGCTTGTTTTATTTTCATGCCATAACCTCTCTAAGCACAATAAAAGCACTTTTTATCTGAAACCAACCCACCCCAGATGCAAATGCCTTTGTCCAACATGCATCTAACTATTGGTTTAGCCTTCCTTACACAGCAACACCAAATTAAACTCACTTAAAACTATACCTAGGGTGCAATTTAACAACCTCGTCACACCTGAGTTGCTGTCGGGACGAGACCATTGAATCTCATGAGAGGCCTCACAAGTCATCAAGATCTGGATCTCGCTCTCACTTGGTGAGACCAAGATCAACATATTTAAAGGAGCCAGCGCACCATTTAGTACTGGTCCACACAAACGTGTACAGGTCTAACGGCACCTGGTGAGCTTCCCAGGCCATTGGAGACCCTGGGTGGTCGAGAAAAGGGCAGGATGGCACCCTGGCATGCCCCCTGGCACCTGGGCTTCTTGGCATTGCCAGTCATTTTGGTACACTGGCACTGCCACCCTGGCACTGTCAGGGTGCTCATGTTGCACTGTCAGGCTGGGAGTGCAGGGTCCCGCGTGCCAGGGTTGCATTGTCAAGGATCGGGACTGAGGAGACTATACCCATAAAAGAGGGGGATGAGGGGTGGGGGAAGATGGGGGATTAAGACGGATATGAAGGCGCCGCATAAAGATTGAAAGCTGAAGGGTTGATGTCCTGAAAGGAGGAAGGAACTGAAAGGGGAGGGTGGGGAGGCCTGAAAATGGGGGGCCCTTAGTGGCCCCATAGCCTGGTGTCCTCAATTGGCAGGGAGCGATGATGTCCATGTGTGCGGGGGGCGGGGCGGGGGGGGGGCATTGACAATGTCTGTGGGTGGGGGGGTGTGGGGGTCCCTCAAGCTCACTTGTAGATCGGGGCACCCTTTCAAAATCTCACCCAAAAAGCCAGCGGAAAACACCCTGCCAAACTCACCCAAAATAACACCTTGAAATTTTTTGGATTGAATTCCGCCCCTTATTTCTAATATTGAACAACACAAATATAAATCCTTTAAAATGAGCATTGTTTTCCTGACAACCCCCATATCAGATTGTATAGGCAACAGTGCGCTACTTACCAAAAAAAACAATCTCTTAAGATAGTACTCTGTGTTGCTGGAGCAAAACTGTTACAAGATGAGGCTGCCTCCTCTACAGCACAGTGATATAAGCATGGTATTAACTTCCGGTGGCGACCATGGAGTGAGCGGTCGCACATTTGGTAGCTTCCGCTCAAGGTAGATTTTTGCAGTCTTTTGCCTGCCCCAAGGGTGAAGCATTTGAGTGCAAGTGGTGCAGGAGTGTCTGGGGAAGGTTTTACTCCTCTGGTGTGGCTGGTGGATGGATCCATGGACGAGGAGTGGGGCAAGAAGGAAAGAGCTGTTGGGCCAGGAGAGTTTTCATGGGGCGCCGCAGGAAAAGATGGCAGAGGGCAAGGGGGCTGCTCTACCTGCCACTGGTCAATGGAGCAGCTAATAGAGTTCCTTAATGGAAAGTTTTGCCAGCAAAGGAAAGAAGCCGTGGAAGACCTAGCGAAGGTGGTGGAACCGATTAAGATGGGGATCGAGAGAGTAGAGCAGAGGCTGGGGACCCAGGGCCAGGCGATCCAGTAAGTGGAGGAGGTGGCGGGGGAGCACAAGGAGCAGTTGGCCTTGTTGGTGGCTGAGGTGGGAGTGATGCGGGAGATCCAAAAGAGTCTGAAGGAGAAGGTAGGGAATCACTCCTGACAACAAAACCTTAGGATTGTTTGGATGCCCAAAGGCATCGAAGGTGTGGAAGCTGATGGGGAAGGGGGCCTTTGACTGGCATCTGGAGTTCGACTGAGCGCACGGGGAGTTGATGGGGAGGCCGCAGGCGGGCAAACCGCTGAGAGCAATGGTGCACCACTTTCTGTCAAAGAGACGATTCTTCAATGGGCGAAGCGGACCAGGAAATGTACCTGGGAAGGGAACGAGCTACGTGTGTATCAAGACCTGGGAACAGAACGGGTGAAAAGGAGGGCTGGGTTTCACTGGGTCAAGGCTGCCCTGTTTAAAAGGGGGGTGAAATTCAGAATATTGTACCCGGCCCACCTGTGAGTGACTTTCCAGAAGCGGGACTATTATTTCGGCAAGCCAGAGGAGGTGATGGAGTTTATGGTGGACAATGGATTGGGAGGAGAGTGAGGGCATTGAACTTTGGAGGAGTCCGTATGTTTTTGTTAAAAGTTGTTGATGGCGGGTTTTCTGGAGGGCAGATTTTTTTCATGATGGAACATCGAGGGTGAATGCACCTATGTTTGGGGGGGGGAGGGGTGCTGGGGGAGGTTGGGAATTTGGAGGCCTTGGACGGGGGCCATAATGCTAGCTGGATGGGCTAGTTAACGGGAGTGAAATGGGGGATTGCCAGGAGATGGGTTTGGTGTTTTGTTCAAGGGTGGGGGGGGGGGGGGGGGGGGGGGAGTTGCTGATAATGATGCGGTTGGTGAGGCGCAGTTAGAAAGGGATCAATGATGGTGGACATCCGAGGGTTGGCCTGGAGAGTTGCATGACACGGACCAGGGGCTGGGCAAAAAAGGGATTATGGTTGATCGGCAGGAAGCCGCCAGGCTGGTCACGTGGAACATGAGGTGGCTGAATGGGTCGGTCAAACGGTCACGTGTGTTTGCTTACTTGAGGAGTCTGAAGGCGGACGTGGCCTTTTTGCAGGCAACTCGCCTGAAGATAGGGGACCAGACAGGACTGAGAAAGGGGTGGATGGGGCAGGTGTTCCACTCGGGACTGGATATGAAGATGAGGGGGGTGGCGAATATGGAGGGAAGGTTCGTGATGGTTAGTGGAAAGTTGGAGGGGATGCTGGTGGTTTTGGTAAGCGTTTATGCCCCAAATTGGGATGATGTAGATTTTAGGAGGTCGATATTAGGGGAGATTCCTAACTTGGACTCTCACTGGTTGATTGTGGCGGGGGATTTTAATACGGTGATGGAGCCGAGCTTGGACTGGTCGAGCAGATGGGGGGGGGCGGGGGGGGGGGTGGTGGATCCATGGAGATTTGGGCAGCCGAGGGTGAAGGAGTTCTCCTTCTACTCACACATACATAAAGTGTACTCCCGGATCGATTTCTTCATTTTGAGCAGGGCCTTGCTGGCTGGGGTGGTGTACACGGGGTACTGGGCAATCACAATCTCAGATCATGCTCCGCACTGGGTTGACCTGCAGGTTAGTAAAGACAGAAACCAGCGCCCGCAATGGAGGTTAGGTGTGGGACTTTTGGCTGACGAAGGGGTGTGTGAGCGGCTGAGGAAATGTATTCAGAACAACCTGCAGGTCAACAACACGAGGGAAATTTCAGCAGCGATGGTCTGGGAAGTGCTGAAGGTGGCGGTCAGAGGGGAGCTGATCTCAATACGGCCAATAGGGAGAAGGTGGACAGGGCAGAGACGGACCGACTGGCAAAGGAGATACTACAGATCAATAGGAGGTATGCGGAGACCCCAGAGGCAGAGCTTTTAAGGGAATGGCGGAGGCTACAGGCGGAGTTCGGCTTGTTAACCACAGGGAGGGCAGTAGAGCAGCTGAGAAAGGAGAGGGGGGCGATCTATGAGCATGGAGAGTGTGGTAGTATAACTAGGGGTATTACGGTACCTGGAAGTGAGCTGCAATTGGTGCAGAGGACTCGCTGCCCAATGGCCCGGGTAAGTCATGTGCCTCTCAGCCGATTGGCTGAGAGGTAGGTAGCTCCGCCTACAAGGCGGGATATAAGAACCCGTGCTTCCCGGCAGTCGGCCTTTCTTCTGTACGTCTGCTGCCGGACACACATCTTGTGCATTAAAGCCTATCGTTTGGGTCTCATCTACGTTTCATGTCCATTGATTGTGCATCAGAGAGAAGGCCAGCAGAATGCTTGCACGGCAGCTTAGAAAGAGGGAGGCAGCCAGGGAGATAGGGAAAGTAAATGACGGAGATGGGAACCTGGTTGGAGATTCAGCAGGGGTGAATAAGGCGTTTAGGGATTTCTACAATAGGCTGTACAGGTCAGAACCCCCCCACCCTACGGGGCCGGAAGGGATGAGGCACCTCTTGGGGGGGGGGGGGGGGGCTGAATTTCCCAAAGGTGGACGGGGAGCTGGTAGAAGGAAGGGGGCCCCGATCGGGTTGGAAGAGATAGTGGAGGGTCTGAAGGCCATGCAGACGGGTAAAGCCCCAGGGCCAGACGGGTACCCAGTGGAGTTTTATAAAAAGTTATCTGGGATATTGGGGCTGGTGTTGATGAGGATGTTCAATGAGGCAAGGGAGAGAGGGGTGCTGCCCCGACGATGTCACAGGCCACGATTTTGCTGATTCTGAAGTGGGACAAGAACCCGGAGCTGTGTGGGTCCTACAGGCCGATATCCCTGTTGAATGTGGATGCCAAATTGCTGGCCAAAACTTTGTCCTCGAGGATTGAGGATTGTGTTCCGGATGTTATTGGGGAGGACCAGATGGGGTTTGTTAACGGTAAGCAGTTGATGGCCAGTGTAAGAAAGTTGTTAAACCTGATCATGATGCCCCCCAGAAGGTAGGGAGGTGGAAGTAGTAGTGATCGCAATGGATGCAGAAAAGGTTTTTGATCAGGTAGAATGGGATTATCTGTGCGAGGTAAGGTTCGGATTTTGGCGGGGCTTTATTGACTGGGTCAGGTTGCTGTATTAGGATCCTGTGGCAAGCATACGGACGAATTGGACAACATCGGGCTATTTTAGACTGCACCAGGGGACGAGACAGGAATGCCCCCTCTCCCCACTGTTGTTCGCGCTAGCTATAGAGCCATTGGCAATTGCTCTGAGAGCCTCAAGGGGCTGGAAGGGGCTGGTCGGGGGGGTGGGGGGGGGGGGGGGTGAAGCACAGAGTCACGCTCTATGCAGACGTCCTGCTTCTGTATGTATCAGACCCAATAGAGAGGATGGAAGAAATCATGAGGATTCTAGGGGAATTTGGCCGGTTTTCGGGGTATAAGCTAATTATGGGGAAAAGTGAGATGTTTGCGATCCAGGCGAGGGGACAGGAGAGGCGATTGGGGGAGCTGCCATTTAGATTGGTAGGGGGAAGCTTTAGGTACCTCGGCATTCAAGTGGCACGGGAATGGACCGGTTGCATAAATTAAATCTGGCCCGGTTCGTAGACCAAATGAAGGACGATTTTCGGAGGTCGGTGCTTCAGTTGTCACTGGCTGGGAGGGTGCAGGCGGTGAGGGTGACGGTTCCCCCCGAGATTCCTGTTTGTATTTCAGTGTCTCCCCATCTTTATTCCGCAGTCCATTTTTAGACGGGTCAGCAAAGTAATCACTGGCTTCGTTTGGGCGGGCAAGACCCCACGGGTAAGGAAGGTAATGCTTGAGCGGAGTCGGGGAGAGGGCGGGCTGGCGCTGCCAAATTTTAGTAACTATTACTGGGCGGCGAATACAGCCATGATCAGGAAGTGGGTGGTGTGGGAGGGGTCGGCATGGGAGCGTATGAAGGTGGCTTCATGCAAGGGCACCAGTCTGGGGGCGTTGATAACTGCGCCTCAGCCGTTCCCGCCAGCACGGTACTCCACCAGCACCGTGGTGGTGGCGGCCCTGAGAGTCTGGGGGCAATGGAGGAGACGTGGGAGCAGAGGGAGCATCTGTCTGGTCCCAAATCTGTAATAATCACCGGTTTCCCCTGGGAAGTATGAATGGGCGGTTCCGGATATCGCGGAGAGCAGGGATTGCGAGGATGGGGGATATGTTTATAGAGGGGAGCTTTCCGAGTATGAGGGCGCTGGAGGAGAAGTTTGGGTTGGCGAGGGGAAACAAAGTCAGGTATCTGCAGGTGCGGGACTTCCTACATAAACAGGTGTCAACCTCCCCGTTCCTACCGCTAAGGGGGATTCAGGACAGGGTAGTTTCCAGAGGGTGGGTAGGAGAAGGGAGTGTCTCTGACATTTACAAGGAACTTATGGGGTCAGAAGAGACGCAGACCGAGGAGCTGAAGCACAAGTGGAAGAGGAGCTGGGAGGAGAGATAGAGGATGGTCTATGGGCAGACGCGTTGAGTAGAGTCAACACGTCTGCAACATGTGCCAGGCTCAGCCTGATACAATTCAAGGTTGTTCACCGGGCTCACATGACAGTGGCCCAGATGAGCAGATTCTTTGGGGTGGAAGGCAGGTGTGCAAAATGTGCGGGAGAACCGGCGAACCATGTCCACATGTTCTGGACATGTCCAAAGCTTAGGGGATTCTGGCAGGGGTTTGCAGATGTCATGTCCATGGTGTTAAAAACAAGGGTGGCGCTGAGTCCGGAGGTGGTGATTTTTGGGGTGTCGGAAGACCCGGGAATCCAGGAGGATAAATAGGCAGACGTCCTGGCCTTTGCTTCCCTGGTAGCCCGGAGACGGATACTATTAGCTTGGAGGTACTCAAAGCCCCCGAAGTCAGAGACCTGGCTATCGGACATGGCTAGCTTTCTCTGTTTGGAGAAAATCAAGTTCGCCTTGAGAGGGTCACTGTTAGGGTTCACCCGGAGGTGGCAACCGTTCATCGACTTCTTCGCAGAAAATTAATCATCAGCAGAAGGGGGGGGGGGGGGGGGGTTTAGTTTAGCTTAGAGTAGGGGGTTAATAACGGTGGGGCCTGTAAGGCAGGGAGACGTCTTTTGCACTATGTTTATAGTTTTATATACATTGTTTATTTTGTTGTTGTTACAATACCAAAAATACCTCAATAAAATGTTTATTTTTAAAAAAAATATTACTGAATGTAGACGCTAAGTTGTTGCCGAAGGTGTTGGCCTCGCACATCGAGGACTGAGTCCTGGGGATGTTAGATGAGGACTAAACGGGGTTAGTGAAGGGGAGGCAGTGACAGCGAGTGTGAGGAGGATGCTTAATGTGATCATGATGCCTTTGGAGGGGCAGGAGGTGGAGGTAGTGGTGGAGAAGGCGTTCGATCGGGTGGAGTGGAAGTATCTGCTGGAGGTGTTGGGATGGTTCGGGTTCAGGCAGGGTTTTGTGAACTGGGTCCAGTTGCCGTAGAAGGCGCCAGTTACAAGTGTGCGGATGAACCGAGTGAGTTTGGGATATTTTGGGCTGCATCGGGGGACGAGGCGGGTGCTGGTGAGGGCGCCCGCTCTCCCCGTTGTTCTTCGCCTTGGCGATAGAGCCTCAGCCAATGACGCTTCGAGCGCTCCAGGGACTGGAGAGGGATTGAGTGGGAGGAGTCGAGCATAGCGTCTCATTGTATGCAGACGGCCTGTTATATATCGATGACCCGTTGGACGGTATATGGGACATTTTGAGGATTTTGGAGGGATTTGGCCGGTTCTCTGGGTACAAGTTGACTATGGGAAAGAGCGAAATGTTCCCGATTGAGACTAGAGGGCAGGAGAGGAGGTTAGGGGAGCGGCTGTTCAGGGTAGTGGGGATGAGCTTTATAAACCTGGGCATCCAGGTGACTTGGGGTTGGGTGCAGCTGCACAAGTTGAACCCTGGTGGAGCAGATGAAAGTGGATTTTATGAAGTGGGATTTGATGCCGCTGTCGCTGGCAGGGTTGGTGCAGACTATAAAAATGACAGGCTCGCGAATCACGTCCACGTGTTTTGGGCATGTCCTAAGCTGAAGGGGTTCTGGCGGGGGTTTGTGGATGTAAGGTCTGAGATGCTGGGGGTGGAGGTGGCCCTGAGTCCAGGGTGGTGGTGATATTCGGGGTGTCGGAAGGGGCGAGAGAGGCAGGTGGTTTTGCTGTTGCCTCCCTGATAACCCGGAGACGGATTTTGTCCTGGTGCAGGGACTCGGAGTCGCCAAAAGCGGGGGTGTGGGTGAGCGACCTGACAGAATTCCTGAGGCTGGAGAAGGTCAAGTCCGTCTCGAGCGGGTCAGTGGATGGATTCACTCTGAGGTGGAAGACATTTATTGATTTCTTTAAGGAGATTTGAGGAGTCAGCAAAGAAGGGGGGGAATGGGGGTGGTAAGGGGGTTAAAATGGGGAAGGCAGGACGGGAGAAGGGGGTGGTATAAGGAAGCGGGGAGGAGTTGGTTGTTTTATGTTTGGTTGTTTCTATTTTTCTTTGTTTATGTGAAAATGCCTTGAATAAAATAATTTTTTAAAAAAGGTAACATGGACTGAAACATATTACCACATTCCTCTGGCTGGATTTAGTCCTACGGGTGGGAAGATGCTTGTATCGCACAATGCCATTGATCTCAGTTTTTCACTTCTTTGTCACATCATAAGAAAAACACATTACATTTGCTCATACTATCATATCATGTTAAGCTTGCAACCAATGAATTATTTTTGAGGTATAATCACTGGCGTAATGCAGGAAATTGTGACAGCCAAGTTACACACAGGTCCCACAATGAAATGCAGCATTATAGAAATGACAAAATTAAACTGGTTGGTGGTAACAATGGAGACATAAACATTAGCCAGGACTCTGGGAGAGCTCCATTCTCCTTCTTGGAATAGTATCATGGGAGCATTTACATCCATCAGAGAAGTCAGTCAAGGTCTCATCTGAAAGGTGGAAATCTAACAGCAGCATTCCTTCAGGAGCATCAGCCGGCTTTATGTGCTCCAAGCCCCTGGAATTGAACCCACGGCATATAATGCAGAAATGACAACATCAAGATGAATGTAAGCCCACAATTTATCATGCTATGCCTAAATTGCACAATGGACCTCCTTTAATATCTTGCATGACCTGTTATTTCAACTTACTATCACAGTATACAAATTGGCAATTATCCCTTTAAGTAATCTACATTTTGGAAATATTTCCATGAGTGTTGAACTTATGACTGGAAGTGAATGATAATATACATTTCACAGCGAATTCCTAAGAGGTGACATATGTGTACTTGACAAGGAAATCGAGGAGAGCAAGCCATTTCTGAATAGGAATTAACTATATTGCCATGCAGAATCATTCTAAATACATCAATTCCAGACAGCAGTGTGGCAATTGCAGTTGAATGTATTCTAAATAGGAGTAACTCCATGCATTGATTTCTAGCAAAGCAGAAGGAAAAGAAATTAAATACTGACTGCGTTAAAATGGCCCACTATGTGATGGAGTCCCTAGGTTTTTTATTCTTTCATGAGACCTGTGCATTGTTGACAAGGTCAGTATTTGTTTCCCATCCCTAATTAAAACAGTGAAAGGATGGCATATAAGTTCAAGTCAAGTGCGTGGCTTAGGTGTGAGCGTACAGGTGGTAGTACCCCCATATTGTCCTTGTCCTTCTAGGCGACGGGGTCGTGGGTTTGGAAGATGCTGTCGAAGGGCCTTTGTGAGTTGCTGCAGGGCATCTTGGGTATGGTACACATGTGCTGCCATTGTGCATCAATGGTGGAAGGAGCAAATGTTTAAACTGGTGGATGGCGAGCTGATCAAGTTGATGCGTTATCTATGTTGGATTAATGCAGACTGCAACTTGATGCAGTATCACTCGAAAACAGGCTTCCAACGCTGTAGATGGTTCAACACAGCTTTATTGAACTTGCCGAGTAATGTACATAGTTCGCTGTGAGTCGACACTCTATTAATCTAAACTTGCTAACAACTTGGTCTGGCTTTCCCAGACTTGCTCTGTGCCATGTGTAGTAGGTGCTGACTGTACATTGCATCCTGAATGTTGCAACAACTATCACCAGTACAAAGAGGCTGAGCCTTCCTGCTTGGTGTGTTTTATACTGGTAATGTACCCTGTAGTGTCCTGACTGGTGATTGGTTGTTCTGTATTCTGTGTGGTGATTGGTTCCTGTGTGTGTCCATCACTGCCTGTCTGTATCTCATTATGAACATGAGTGCATATTATGATACAAGTGACCTGCTTTGGCCCGGATGATGTTGAGTTTCGTAAGTGTAGTTGGAGATACACTCATCCAGGCAATTGGAGAATATTCCATCACACGGACTTGTGCCTTAATTGGGGACAGACTTTAGGGAGTCAGGAGGTGATTTTCATGCCATAGACTTCCCAGCTTTTAACCTGCTCTTGTAGCCAAGCATTTATACCATTTGAATTGTTTTTCACTTTCAAAACTCCATCATTTATAGTCATTTATTGCAGCGCATCTTTCTGTGAATTATTCTGAGAAATTCACAGGTTCTACTCAACCAGAGACGAAGTAATGAACTCGAGTAGCTTGGAATCCTGTCAATTAGATGTTCTCTCTATGTGTCCCTGGAGCCCCAGCCTACCACAGTTTTGCATTTGCTTGTTTAATTACTTCTGAAATTCCAAAGTCGCTGAATCCTGACAGGTATCAGTAACAAGTTTGGGAATCACTAAGAAAGTTTCAATTTGTTTGACAATCACTTTCAAATGTGTATTGCATAGATACATATTTGCCTTCGCTTAGGTAAACCTGTGCTGTTATTAACCAAACCTGAACTAATCCAATTTAGTTTAGTATAAAACCTTCCAGATGTTTCTCAAAATTGACTCATTCATATTCGGATGGCATCCATCAACAGTTTATAAAAGTCAAGTGCGGTTCCAGTGTGCTGTTAGAGAAACGCAGTGGGCTCAAATATTCTGAAGTTGCATTTCATGAACCACATTGCAATGTCGAGCATGATCTAACCGGATTGGAACAGAGCCCCGCCCGTGACGAGTGCGTTTACCCGGTTGTTTCCTGGCACTCGCAGTGCCGAGAAAGACCACGCTATCTATCGGGACTCTGTTTCAATTTGGGCCTCGGGGGGGGGGGGGGGGGGGGGGCAACCCAACCCCAACCCAACCCAACCCCTCCAAAGCCCCAATTCACCGACCAGGTGGTCCTCAGGCACCACAGGCCTGATCCCTGGCACAGGAAACATGGCAGCCTGGCACCATCATCCTGGCACATTGGCAGCGCCTGTGACAGCTGGCACCTTGCCAGTACCATGCTGACAAGTGCCATGGTGTCAGGCTGGCACCAGCAAGCCACCCTGCCACAAGGGCAAGCACTTGGCAGCCTGCAATCCCCTGGGAGACCCCCACAAGTGCCAATCCATCTGGTCCCAATCTGTAGGGACCAGTACTGAACAGCACTCACCCAAAGTCTCCGAGACCAATGGGTTAGATCCCAACACCTTGGGTAGATTAGGAGAAAGCATATTAAAGTCAGACTAGTTGTCTCGCTCCAATATGCAGATTTGCAAAATAGTGATCCCGCCCACAATAATGATCCCACCAGCGTTGTAGTTATATCACGGTGGTGTTTTAATTCACCGACTGACCACTAGGAATCTCACTAGTATATAAGTGAACGTTGGAGTCAAGTGACGGAAGACTGGCTGGAGGGAGGTAGAGAGAGAGGTTGTTTTGTGCATGATCATACTGTTATTCATCTGTTGTTTTGTATATAGTTTACCCACAGTTAATGATAATAAATTGTTTATAGATTTAGCTACAAGTGTTCCTGTAATATAAATCAGACCTTCCGACAAGAACATTTCATGGTACCAGAGTTGGATGGTATTAAACACTGAGAAAGCCTGCCACAAGATCCACAGGGATTTGAAGATTTTACAGACTGCAAGAATTAACAACATGGAGTCGTTGAAGCCATCCATGACATGTTAATGTGGGCAGCAACTGCCATGCATTTAAACAACAATTTAATCTGTTTCTTGCTGGGTACATTAAGAAGATTAATCAGATTCACGTAAGGTAACAATGCTCCTAACAGCGGCAGGGCCTGAAGCAATTGCTGTGTTTAATATGTTTAAATTTGCAAACAATGAAGATAGTAAAAATTTTAACAAAGTCATTCGAAGGTTTGATGCATATTGCACCCCCAGAAAGAGTATGAATGCTATGTGTTTAGATCATGTTTGCAGAAGGCAGGAGAGTCCATAGATCAGTTCATCACTGATTTGAAGTTAAAAGCTAAAACCTGTGTTTTTTCTGCGGTGGAATCTTCCATGATTCGGGACCAAGTTGTGTTTGATGTGAATGAAAATAAGCTGAGGGGACAGTTGCTGAGCGAATCGGAGCTGTCTTTGGAACAAACAGTTAAGGTTTTATCAAGCTCATGTGCGAGCAGTGATGAAACATCATTGTTTGTTGGAGTAATAACAGAGAAGAAGAATATTTTGGAGACATCAAAAGATTCTCCAGCACATCAAAAAATTAAAACTGGCTTCTACCACTTGAAGTGAACAGTCCAGTGGTCGATTTGAAGTTTGACACTGGTGCCAAAGCCAATTTAATAAGCGTGACTGATTTTTTTTTTTAAATCTAAAAATTCACCCAATGAGAAGAAATCACAAAATATCTCTGGGAGATTATAATGGTTCAAGAAGTAAATGTTTTGGTGCTTGCGACCTGAGTGTGGTGGTGAAGAGCACAGTTTATTCCGTCCCATCCTTTATTGCATCCGCGGGCTTGGATTCATTATTAGATGATCAATCCTAGGAAGAATTCGGTCGAGTGCAGTTGTATAAAGCATCCACAACAGATTGGATCAACACTCCAATGATTCTGAGAACATTAGCAGCAAATTTAGCGATTTGTTCACAGGTTTTGGGACACTGCGATTCACCTACAAGATACAACTCAAAGAGGATGCAAAACCTGTGATACAGGCACCTCTTCAGGATCACCTCAAATAGGAGCTGGACAGAATGACAAAATTAAAAGTAATCAGAAAGATAGAAGAACCTATCAAATGGATAAATTCCATAGTTTGTGTAAACAAAAAGAAGGGTGATATTTGCATATGTACGGATCCTAAAGATCTTAACAAGAATATCAAAAGAAAACATTACTTGGGCAACACGGTAGCACAGTGGTTAGCCCAGTTGCTTCACAGCTCCAGGGTCCCAGGTTTGATTCCCGGCTTGGGTCACTGCCTGTGCAGAGTCTGCAAGTTTTCCCCTCTGTCTGCGTGGGTTTCCTCTGGGTGCTCCGGTTTCCTCCCACAGTCCAAAGATGTGTCCAAAGTCCAAAGATTAATATGCCATCTGGACGGTACCACAGGAAGTAGGTGGATTGGCCATGCTAAATTTCCCTTAGGTTAGATGGGGTTACTGGGTAACAGGGATGGGGTGGAAGTGTGGGTTTAAGTGGATGCTCTTTCCAAGAGCTGGTGCAGACTCGATGGGCCGAATGGCCTCCATCTGCACTGTAAATTCTATGATAATTCTATGATTACCAAATACCAAGGCATGAGGAAATGAGCATGTTCTCGAGGGAGTGCAGCGAAGGTTTACCATACATGATGCCAGGGATGGCGGGACTATCATATGAGGAGAGATTGACTAGGTTGGGATTGTTCTCGCTGGAGTTCAGAAGAATGATTGGGGGATCTCATAGAGACTTTTAAAATTCTAACAGGACTAGACAGGGTAGATGCAGGGAAGATGTTACCAATGATAGGTGTGTCCAGAACCAGGGGTCACAGCCTGAGGATTCAGGGTAAACCATTTCAGACAGAGATAAGGAGACATTGCTTCACACAAAGAGTGGTGAGCCTGTGGAATTCATTACCACAGGAAGTAGTTGATGCTAAAACTTTGAATATATTCAAGAGGCAGCTGGATATAGCACTTGGGGAGAATTGGATCAAAGTCTATGGGGAGAAAGCAGGATTAGGCTATTGAGTTGGATGATCAGCCATGGTCTTGATGAATGGCGGAGCAGGCTCGAAGGGCCAAAAGGCCTCCTCCTGCTCCTATCTTCTATATATCTATGTAAATCACGTCTGAGATGGCTGATGCCCGATTCTTTACAAAATTTGATGCATCTCAGGGTTTCTGGCAACTAAAGCTAGGGGAACAAATTACAAAATACTCCAGTTTTAATATGCCATCTGGACGATACTGCTTTCTCAGAATGCTGTTTGGCATTGTTTCGGCATCAGAAACTTTTCACCGAGCCACGGAGCACATAATCAAAGGCATCGAAGGTGTATGTGGATTATATCATCATTTGGGACTGAACCATAGAAGAGCAAAATACAAAGTTGCTTAAAGTTCTAACAAGCACGGTAGCATGGTAGCATGGTGGTTAGCATAAATGCTTCACAGCTCCAGGGTCCCAGGTTCGATTCCCGGCTGGGTCACTGTCTGTGCGGAGTCTGCACGTCCTCCCCGTGTGTGCGTGGGTTTCCTCCGGGTGCTCCGGTTTCCTCCCACAGTCCAAAGATGTGCGGGTTAGGTGGATTGGCCAGGCTAAATTGCCCTTAGTGTCCTAAAAAATAAGGTTAAGGGTGGGTTGTTGGGTTACGGGTATAGGGTGGATACGTGGGCTTGAGTAGGGTGGTCATTGCTCGGCACAGCATCGAATGCCGAAGGGCCTGTTCTGTGCTGTACTGTTCTATTAAAAAAAAAGCATCAGGAGAAATGGGCTGAAGCTCAACTGAGGTCACATTCCTATGTGACAAGCTCTCACCACATGGCATTGAACCTGACAAGGACACAATCCAAGTAATTATCAACATGTCAAAAGCACATGACAAAAAAGCCATCTTAAGAGTGATGAGTATGATCAATTTCATAGGGAAATTCATTCCAAACCAGTCAGCAAAAACAACACATCGGCGTGAGCTCCTGTACAAGACAACAGATTTCACTTGGACTGAGCAACATAAGCAAGAGTGGAAGAAGCTCAAGACTTCACTGACCACAACACCAGTTCTCACACTTTTTGACCCACCCAAGCAGATTAAAGTGTCTACTGATGATCTGGGAGCAGTTCTTCTGGAACTCAAGCACGACGATTGGAAACCAGTCACATATGCACGATCCATGACGACAACAGAGCATAGGTACATGCAAGTCAAAAAAGAATTCCTGGGTTATTTGTAGGTTTGGAGAAATTCCACAATTACGTCTGTGAGCTTCCAACTTTCACAGTTGAGACAGAACATCGTCCTTTGGTGAACATCATCAAAACAAATCTCAAGCAGATGTCTCCGCACATTCAGAGGTTGATGATGAAGTTACAACGCTATGACTTCAATCTTAGCTACATGCTAGGCAAATATTTGTTCTTAGCAGATGCATTATCGAGAGCACCGATACAAAGTATCAGCAGTGAAATTGTTGAAGGTGTAGATCTGCACGCCAATCTTATTTCCACACTCCTACCAGTATCAGATATGAAACAACGTGAGATCCAAGAAGAGACCAGGAAGGATCAAACTCTTCGAGAGATGATGAGGAACAATAACCCACACTGGCCCAGAGGTCAATGTAAGGAGTTCTACAATATAAGATCTAAACTCAGTATCATTGATGGAGTGGAACTTTGTTTGAACACTATAGTTCTACCTCAATCTCTTTGCAAGGATGTATGAAAGAGGATACATGAAGGACATCTAGGGATTAAAAAATGTAAACGAGAGTTTATGACTCTGTTTACTGGCCAGGTATAAGCCAGGATATTGACAGGATGGTCAGTTGTTGTGACACATGTCTGATGTATTGTTGCAAGCAAACAAGAGAACCTATGCAAATATCTGATATATCTATGGCTCCATGACAGAAAGTAGCTATGGATCTCTTTCACATACGAGGGAAAGATTATTTCATGATCATAGACTATTTTTCAAACTGTCCCGAAATGGCTCTACTGTCAAGCATAACAGCAAACAGTGTAATACTGCATACCAAGTCAATTTTTGCTGACTCCCTCAAGTCGCCGTGAGCGACAACGGTCCTTATTACAGCTGTAATGAGTGGCAACACCTCGCAGTCACATATGATTTCAATCATGTCATGTCGAGTTCATTGTACCCTCAAGCCAATGGAAAAGTCGAAAAAGGTGTTACTGTTAAGCATCATATTGTTAAGCAAGTGTTGGAGAAAGCAAGGGACAGCCAATCTGATCCGTATCTCACACTGTTGAGTTACAGAGCATCACCATTGTCGCATGGTAGATCGTCAGCAGAGTTACTCATGAATAGAAGCTTGCGGACCACACTTCCATACTTGGCAAAGAAGGAGGAGAATGCAGTGACACTGCATGAAATGCAAAGCATTAAAGCAAAACAAAAGCAGTTATATGGTAGAGTGTCTGTAACTTTACCACCTCTGAGAGTAGAAGATTCAGGCAATTGATCGAGAAAAACCATTGTACTTGAAGAAGTAGCACCTAGTTCCTACAATGTAGAGAAGATGGGTTGGTTTTAAGAAGAAATCGTTGCGCAGTCTTGATAATTATTTTATATATATATATATATATATTTGTCAAACCAGTTTTAAAAATTTAAAAATAATACTGTTAGACTCACAGGCTCATGATATTACATGTAGATATATTGATGATAATATATTAATTTATTCCTTCAAAGGAAAGGGGATGTAGTGATATCATAGTTGTGTTGTAACTCACCGACTGACCACGAGGAGTTTCACTGGCAGATAAGTCAATGTTAGAGTCAGGTGATGGCAGACTGGCTGGAGGGAGCTGGAGCGAGAGGTTGCTTGTGCATACTCATACTGTTATTCATCTTGTTTTGTATATGGTTTACCCACAGTTAATGTTAATAAATTGTTTATACCTTTAGCAACAAGTGTTCTTGTAATATAAATCAGGCCATCCGACAAGAACATTACACACGTTAATGTTCATACAAGGCGTGGCAAGCCATGTAGATCCCAGAAGAGGGATCTCCCGGCATCTACCGGCCATGCCGCATCGCCTTTCAGGCACAAAGTTATATTTCAGGTTTAAAGATTTTCCCATAACAGTGGCAAGATTCTTTGTCAAATGAGCCCTGAGTGTCACTGAAATAAGTCTTAAGTAAACTGAAAATGCTGATTTTGTAATTTTACTATTTAATTCTGAAAGTACCGCATGATAATCTTTGTGATCAACAAAAGTGAGACAATGTTGTCAGATATCTTGATCATTGGGATAACAAACAGCAGAACCTTGAGCTGTCAGGTATCACACTGAAATTGTTCATTCATCAGTTGTTCCAAATAAAGAATTTATTAGGCTGGAATTTACATTACAAACAGAAAAGTCTACTCAATGCTGGTACAATGACAGCCTTCATCTGTGATGAGGTTTTCATTGCAAAGTAATTTGTGAATGTATTGCACCATCAGCAACATCAGCCAGGATTTTAAGCTGTAAAGATGGGAATTTGAATGCTGGTTTTTAAGTACACCCAACATTTCTTGTTCATCTTGTCAGTGTAAATTGCTATTCAGGTGTCGTTTGATGCATATTCTTTCTATTCAACTCTGTAATTGTCATTAGTATTGCTGTTTTTGCCCACTGGCCAATTTATGCTTTGGAGCATTTATTACACAATTGTTCTTTACGCATCTCCACTGAATAGTTCAATATACCATAAATACACGCCAATGATTGTGATGATACAGTTGAGCTTGGCTGATGTCACAGTGTCCGATTCATAAACATAGGTTAGAAATTCATGACTAACTTGTCCAAAAAATGTTAATTAAGCCAATTTATTGTTGCCACGATCAGCTGGAATAGATCACTATCAGCTGGCTGCTGTGACACTTTCTGGAGTTTTCCAGATTTCTGCCAGTTCCCAGTAGGATTCAGCTTGTATTCCTTCCGGCCAAGAGCTCCTGGCCAAGGTGAGACCCTTAGAGAAATTCCCGCGATATTTTCTGCAAAGATAAAAATAA